>NC_137663.1:0-165000 GCF_963422515.1 Blennius ocellaris | reverse complement strand
TGGTGGTCAGAGGGTGAATGTAGTGAGAGAGTGAGTGGTTGGTGGTAGTCAGAGGGTGAATGTAGTGAGAGAGTGAGTGGTTGGTGGTGGTCAGAGGGTGAATGTAGTGAGAGAGTGAGTGGTTGGTGGTGGTCAGAGAGTGAATGTAGTGAGAGAGTGAGTGGTTGGTGGTGGTCAGAGGGTGAATGTAGTGAGAGAGTGAGTAGTTGGTGGTGGTCAGAAGGTGAATGTCGTGAGAGAGTGAGTGGTTGGTGGTGGTCAGAAGGTGAATGAGTGATTGCTGGGCCTTGGAAGGAGTATCACCATGTTTTATGCGTTCTGCTGCTCAGGAGCTTTAGTAGAAATATTTTATTTTATTACCAAATACAAAATGCAGCAACAGAAAATGCAACAATAAAAAGAAAGGGAACACAACCAGGAAGACTGAAGGGTTCAGGCTGAGGTTTAACTTATATTGCCTAACCCTGTACATAATTAACATGAAGCTTCTGCAGTTGGTGTGACAGAAACCAAAAACAACAAAAACGTACATATTCTTTGCCACTCCAAAATTACTGAACAAACGAAAACTGTCCTCTGAGGGAACACAGTTGTTTTTAATCTTGTCTATTTCGAACTCTATATTTTTCAAGAGTGGTGAGCTTTTATTTCCTTTTAAATATTTTGATTGTATCTGATGTTTTGAAGTTATTGTCCAGGTTGTTCTAGAGGGTAACCCCTCTTATGGGAATACATCAACTTTTTATATTTCCTCTTGCCATGTATTTGAGAAAGTGTCCAAAACCCCTGAACCAATATGGCCTGTCGGTATGTTTGAGTAGTTCCTGGGTATGAGTTGGAAGGTTATGACAATGCGCCTTATATACAAGAGTTTGTGTGTTAAAGTTGACAATGTCGTGTATTGTTAGTGTCTTACATATGGCAAATAGAGGGTTTGTTGGAGCATTATAATCAGTATCATTTATGATTAGAATGCCCCTTTTCTGCAGTAAAAAATTAGTTTCAATGTTTGATTTAGAATTATTTCCCTATAATTCCATCCCATGGTTCACATAGGGAAGAATAAGGGAGTTATATATTAAATTGAGTGCATTTCTATTTATTAATGATCTAATTTTCCACATAATGCCAATATGTTCAGCCAATTTTGTCTTCAAAATATTTGTTTGGCTTCCAGCTGAGCTTTTCAGCAAAAGTGATTCACAATCATTTAAATACCTGCACTTGTTGAATTTGTTCATTATTATTTTTAACATGGGTTTGACTGTTTGTATCCCAAGTATTTTCCAAATATGACATGTTTAGTCTTTGTCAAGTTCATTGAAAGTTTGTTATGGTCAAACCAGGTTTGTAATACCGAGAACTCTTTTTCTACAGTATCTCTGAGGACATGCAGGTCTTTTCAAGAGCAGTAGAGACAAGTATCATCTGTATATAATATACATTTAACTTTTTCCACAATATTACTTGTATTGCATATATACATAATAAATAGCTTGGGCCCCAATATAGAGAACTCCATGTGTGATAGTCTCTTCATTGGAGTCGACATTATTAATGTGCTCATGCTGGATCTAATTGCTGAGGTAATGTTCCAGCCAGGTGAAAGTCATACCCATGACACCATACCTCTTGTAGGGATTTCTTACCTCATAAGGATCACTATTTATGTTGTGGTTGGCTATCCATAATGATTAATAATTATCAAAGATAGTTATTAATTATGTTATTGAAATTTAATCTGATCTGTATCAGAACCTCGGAGCTCCACCTGTCTAAACAGGAAATGATAGCCAATTCAGTTCTATCAGTCTCATAAGATATACTAAACAGTTAATTAGGAATTTAAATTAATAGTTAAATTAATTACAATTGCCAGAATAAAGAGTAAAGGTTGAAGGATTTTGGAGTTCTTGACACAGAAGAGGTCGACATTTCATTCACCTTTGTGCACATTAATAAAACAGCACGTATGATTCCAAAAATTACATTTATTTACAATGAAAACAAATAAAACACAGATTCTAACTACCTATATACAGCCGGGTGTGTGTGTGTGTGTGTGTGTGTGTGTGTGTGTGCGTGTCTTGGGAGTCTGAGTGGGGATGTAATGACCACAGGGCGGCGGCAGACCTTGGAGGGTCAGTGTGAGTGGGTGTAATGCTCTTGAACAGACGCCAGAGGGAGGCAGATGTGCATACGCATGGGCCTGCGCATGAGGGGTTAATGAAAGAGAGAGAGAGAGAGAGAGAGAGAGAGAGAGAGAGAGAGAGAGAGAGAGGAGGAAAGAGGAGGAAAATTCTGGCAGGGCTCGGTTCGGACACTCAGTTCTCCACACAGAGTTCCAGTGGGCGAAAGCTCACTGGAACTCCTGTTCTGAGGTAGAAAACCAGAGTCCTGAACTTGTGATGGTGCACGTGAACACACGTGCACAACAGATGCTTATCAGCAGCACATGAAACACAAATGCAGGTTAGCTTCAGGCTAATCTAGCAGCGCTGCCCAGACAAAAACTCTCTTATGGTTCCGTTGCATTGTGTGGTACAGAACTGTCCTTGGGCTGGGCCCTGCTTTGCTTTAAGTGAGCTTCAGGTTTGCAGTGGTGTGGGAGCGCAGGCATGGCCTGGTCTTACTGCAGGTCCATGGAGTGCGTTGGAGGGTTGTTCACTGGGTTGGTTGGAGACTGAGAAGAGCAGCAGGGGGCAGTTGCTTGGGAGGCAGTTTGACCAAGTTTGCATTTTGGACACCTGCTGTGTCCGGGTCAAGTTTGACTAATGACAGGATTTTCCAACCTGGGGATTGCAGCCCTCAGGTCACTGTCCTCCCCCCTGCTGTTTTATTACCTCCCCATTGTTCTTGCAGCCTGTCCTCTTGGAGGGGGTACTGCTTGAATGAGAGCATGGATTCTAGGCCCAAAACTCTTCAGTAGTACTGATCACTAAAATTGTTCACGAACATTGTTCACAAGTATTGTTCACTATCACTGTTCACTAACACTGTTCACGAGCAATGTTCACTGACATTATTCACTAAAATTAATCACTAGTACTGTTCACTAACATTGTTCACTGATACCGTTCATGAACAGTTTTTATGAACATTGTTGTTGAACAGTATTCATGAACATTGTTCGCTAACACTATTCACTAACATTGTTCACTAACATTGTTCACTTTTACTGTTCACTAACATTGTTCACTACTACTGTTCACGAACACTGTTCACTAACATTGTTAACTAGTACTGTTCACTAACACTGTTCACTAACATTGTTCACTAGTACTGTTCATTAACACTGTTCACTAGTACTGTTCATTAACACTGTTCACTTGTACTTTTCACTAACACTGCTCCCTAACATTGTTCATTAACATTGTTCACTCGTACTGTTCACAAAAGATTTTCACTAGTACATTTCATGAACAGTGTTCATGAACATTGTTCGCAAACACTATTCACTAACATTGGTCACTAACATTGGTCACTTTTACTTTTCACTAACATTGTTCATTAGTAGTTCTGTTCACTAACACTGTTCACTAACATTGTTCACTAGTACTGGTCACTAACATTGTTCACTAATACTGCTCACTAACGTTGTTCAATAGTACTGTTCACTGAAATTTTTCATTATTACTGTTCATGAACACTGTTCATGAACATTGTTTCCTAACACTATTCACTAACATTGGTCACTTTTACTTTTCACTAACATTGCTCATTAGTAGTTCTGTTCACTAAAACTGTCCGCAAACATTGTTCACTAGTACTGTTCACTAACACTGTTCACGAGTAATGTTCACTAACATTGATCACTGATACTGCCTGCTAACATTGTTCACTAAAATGGTTCACTAGTAATGTTCACTAACATTGTTCACTGATGCTGCTCACTAACATTGTTCACGAACATTGTTCAATAGTACTGTTCACTAACATTGTTCACTAACATTGTTCAATAGTACTGTTCACTAACATTGTTCACTAACATTGTTCAATAGTACTGTTCACTAACATTGTTCACTTGTACTGTTCACTAAAACTTTTCACTAGTACTGTTCATGAACTCTGTTCATGAACTCTGTTCATGAACATTGTTCGCTAACCCTGTTCCCTAGCATTGGTCACTAACATTGTTCATGAGTATTTTTCACTAAAACTGTTCACTAGTACTGTTCACTAACATGGTTCATTAATGCTGTTCAAGAACACTGTTCACTAATACTGTTCATTAGCACTGTTATCAAACGTTGTTCACTAATACTGTTGACTTACATTTTTCACTAATACTGCTCAGTAACACTGTTCACTAGTACTGTTGACTAATATTGTTCAGTGGTACTGTTCACAAACATTGTTCAATAGTTCTGTTCACTAACATTCTTCACGAGTACTGTTCACTAGCATCGTTCACTAATGCTGCTCACTAACATTGTTCACTTGCACTATTGACTAACATTTTTCACGAGTACTGTTCACGAACATTGCAAGCTAACACTGCTCACTAGTACTGTTCACTAACATTATTCACTAGTGATATCCACTAATATTGTTCACTCATACTGCTCTCTAACAGTGTTCACTAAAATTGTTCACAAACATGGTTTACTAATACTGCTTACGAACACTGTTCATTTTTGTAATTTTAATAATAAAAAGATGTATTGACATCACCATCATTGTGTACCATGGTATTTGGTACAGACTGAGTAAGTGGGGGAGACGTGGAGATTTTTAGGAAAAGTGGCTGTCATTTTTATGTTGAGATGGTAGGGGGTGTTATTGGCAGCTGCTGAATTATACTACAAAAGTAACTTGTGATCTAACTCACTTTGACAACAGTAAATTAAAGAGAATCTCCATGTTTGTACTCCAAGAGCTCTGCACTCATTTCTTTTCTAACCTGAACAGGTGGAATGTTTTGATGGACTACTGTTACACTACGCCCTCTGGAAATCCCAATGATGACCTCCGCTATGACCTTTTCTTTAGGTATCTCCACTGTAAATACGTGTTGCTCATTACTTCATATTAGGCTCTCTGCACATTACTTTCCATTCATTCTCTCATTCTTTCTTCCTTGAGAAGCTGTGAAAAGGATCCCCAGACAACCGTCTTTGAGAATGGAAAGAGCCAAATGGGCCGATTCGCCTTCGAGGTGTTTCGATTTGTGAAGCACAAGAACCAGAAGATGTCTACAGTTTTCCTCCACTGCGTCACAAAACTGTGCCGAGCAGACGACTGCCCCATGCTTATGCCAGTGAGCACACACACACACACACACACACAACACACACACACACACACACACACACACACACACACACACACACACACACACACACTCACACACACACACACACACACACACACACACACACACACACACACACACACACACACACACACACACACACACAGAACTCACTAATAAACTCAATCACTGTAATACAATCTAATATCATAATCAATAGAACTCAATCACTGTAATGGAATCAACACATCTTCATAAAAGTTTAACAATTCTGTGCAGAGCATCAGGTTTAATTAATCATTATGTTAATGCCCAGTAGTTACCAGATCCTTAACATCTCTGAAGGAGTTTGGTTGTTGTCCAGGATGGAGAGAAGCTGTTAGCACCTCCTGCTAACTGTGGTTGGTTGCATTGAGAAGGAGGAGAAGAAGAAGAAGAGGAAGACTTGACTTGAAAAAAACCTTTATTTAACAAACACAAAAATCAATGAAATCCATGTTTATCCCTCCTCACAGAGGAAAACAATGGTTTGCAGACACAGCGTCAAACCACAAACAGGTCACACACTGTGAAGGGCTATAAAATCAATACAAGATCACATAGAATATTAAACGTTCATGATAAGACAGTCTCCCTCACCAAGGGAGCACCGGACCTGCCTGATTCCCCACACTGAAATAAAACCGGTCAATTTTTATGTGAGTTTGTAAAAACTGTGTTCCAACCTCAGACGAGCAGTGACCAGACCTTTAAAAACATGCAGAGGATCAGTAAAACCAACACCTGAGACCAGGTTCTTCCTGCTTCGCCAAATGGAAAGTTTTGCACATGCAAAGATGAAATTTAATAATATCAAAGTTGCTTTTATTTGTTTGATATACTTTGGACCAAAAACAAAAAGGTGGACAGAAAAAGCCTCTCCCAGAGCCTCCACCAGCCTTTGTAGAAGCGTATAAAGACTGGTCGACCTGTGACAGGACACCACCAGATGTTCTACAGTTTCAGGCTCTGGACAAAAAGAGCAGTTCTCCTCAGTGCGTGGATCCTGGTGGGCTCTGTATCTGTTGGTAGCTACCGCTCCATGTATCACCCTCCACTGGATGTCACCCATCTGCTTTTCCATGGGGGGTTTGTACAGGACCCGCCAGCTCCCCCTAGGGGAAGAATCCCCACCAAGCAAATCAGTCCACCTCGACTCCCTCACTCCAGCCAGTGACTGCAGATTCAGGACCTTCACACAGCTACTGTACAGCTCCTTCCCAGGGCAGGATTGGAAGAGCCCCAGTCTGGGAGTCGTAAAAAAAAAAAAAAAAAAGTAATGGTCAGTAGTTTCCCCTCCTCTTCCTCCCATTCTCCCACAGCAGGACGAACCTTCAGGGAGGGGAAAACATAGTCTTCTCTTCTGCTCCACTGGTCAGCACGACTCTTGTCCTGCACAAAGGAACGAAGAGGAGCAGGAAAAGACCGCCACACCTCTTCCACCAGGCGCTGGACCACTCTGCTGGACCGAACCCCATCATTTCCGTCAGCTGCTGCGTGGATGTCCGAGCCAGATGGCCAACCTTTGTGATCCCTGTATGGATGAGCTGGCTTCTCAAGGTGTCTGAGGAGAAGGCTGCGGTGGGGATCAGGCAGTTATGGAGCAGAGGTTCTTCAAAGACCCACGGCCCAGGCTTGGCGTCTGGACGGGAGATGTCCAGAGTCCTCCATGCCTCCATCATCTACATGTAGAAAGGAGTCAGTCCAGAAAGGTCACCTTCAGCTGTGTTTGTCAGAAATAATTGTTTATCAAGACCGAGTCTCCCAGCCTTCCTCAGTAACAGCTGTACCAGTGGCGTCCAGACGGACGAGCCGTAAAGGAGCCTCTGTAAAGCCTGCAGTCTGAAGGCCACAGTTCTGGAGATGGTGTCTATGAGGCCCTGTCCCCCCTCTGCCACAGGGAGATACAGGAGCAACACTCGCACCCATTGTCAGCCAGTCCAAAAAAAATCCATCAGGACTTTCTGCAGTCTTTCCAGGAGGCCCGGTGGAGGGACCAGGACTTTGAGTTTGTGCCACAGAGACGAGGCGACCAGATTGTTGGCTATGAGAGTTCTTCCCCTGTAGGACAACTGTGGTAGCACCATTTCCATTTAGACAACCTAGCCTGCACCTGATCCAGCACTCCCTCACAGTTTTGTTTCTCCCTGTCCTCATTTCCCAGCCACAGACCCAAGGCTTTTATGCCTGTGGTCCCCCACTTGAGGCTTCCAGGGAGGTCAGGACTGTCCTGAAGACACCAGCGTCCCACCAAACACGCCTCACTCTTCCCCCAGTTCACTCTGGCTGAAGAGGCTTTCTCATACAGGGCTAAACTGTCCTGCAAAGCAAGCACATCCTCCTGTCCCTCTACAAAAACATTTATGTCATCCGGGTAAGCCGACACAACCACCTTGGACTCAGCAGCTAACGTCGGCAGACACAGACCCATCAGCTGGTTCTTCAGTCTGCACAGCAGTGGCTCATCAGCCATAATGCACAGCTGGCCTGATATGGGACAACCCTGCCGGATGCCTCTATGGACAGCTACAGGACAGCTTAGCCCTCCCCCCACCTTAATCACACATGATGCTTGGCTGTACAACAACTTTATCCAAGCCACAAACGTTTGTCCAACCCCAAAAGCCTGCAGTGTTGAAAATAAAAAAGAGTGATCAACACGATCAAAAGCTTTCTCTTAGTCAATGGAAATAATGGCGGTGTTCAAGTTGTACAATTTGCAGCACTCAAAAATGTCTCTCATTAAAAACAAATTATCATGTATTGACCTGTCGGGGACACAGTAAGATTGTTCGCTGCTAATTAATAAGTCAATAAAAACTTTTAGTTTTTTAGACAAAATTTTATAGTCCGTGCATAGAAGAGCTACAGGTCTCCAGTTCTTCAGCAGGGTCACATCCCCCTTCTTAGGCAGCAGGGAGATCACTACACAGCGGCAGGAAGAGTCCCACTCTTAAAAGAATCTCTATAAATGTCCAGCAGGTCCCATCTGAGCAGGCTCCAGAAATGTTTATAGAACTCTAGGGGGAGTCCATCGAGGCCTGGAGACTTCCCAGAGGCCATCTGTGACACTGCAGCACTCAGTTCCTCCAAAGAGAGGCCTGAGCTCAGCACCTGACGGTCCTCTGGACTCAGCTGAGGCAGATCCTGCAGCAGCTCAGCAGCAGCATCCCCGTCACAGTCCTCTGCTCCAAACAGGTCTGCGTAGAAGGCCACAGCATGCCTCCTCATCTCAGCTGGGTCAGAAGTCAGCCGCCCATCAGGCAGTCGGAGACACACCATCTGCCTCCCCTGAGCCTCCGATCTCTCCAAAGTAAAGATGAAGGAGGTAGGAGCATCTATGTCCCTGAGCCTGGCTCGGACCAAGACCCCTTTGGCTCTCTCCTGAAGAAAGGACTTCAATTGTTGCGGCTTAGAGAGCAGCAAACCAGTGTCATGGTCAGAAACATTCTGCAGTCCACTAATTTCTGTTTCCAACTCTTCAACAGCTCCTCGAATCCTGGCTGTGGAAAAGTAGGTGTACTGCTGGCCGAAACTTCTGATATGGCCCTTCCCCACCTCCCACCACTGACTGGGAGAAGAAAAACACTCTTTTTTTCCTGCCCAGTACTTCCAAAAATAGTTAAAATTGTGACCGCACTGCACGTGCATTGCCAAATGTGCATACAATCCTCCGTCTCCCCTTCTGTACAATCACAAATTAAAAGCAAATAAAGGTAGCCAGACGGCTTGGAACTCCTGAAATTATACCTAAACTGCTTCAGGAAAGGTGGAGAACGTCAAGCAGCAGAAGTGGATATATTTTTTGGATAGTTACGTTACATTATGGAACACACACAGAAGTGAGCTCAGAGTGGAGCTTGAATACAATCATGTGCTCACCCGCGACCTGCGCAAGGTCTGCAGACGAGCCTTGCGGAGAGCATGTGAAGGCCTTAAGGCAGATTTCTTTAATCGGCAACAGGTTATGGCTGAAATGGGATTGGCTAAAAGCTGTATATGGAAGGGGAGAAGCTCTGAGAAGAAGCAGACAGACCATTTGGAATTATTTAACAAGTATTCATGGACATAATATAATCAAATTCAATCTGTGATTCAGTTCTTTTTCTTCGTTTTGCAGAGAACCCTAGAAGGCCCTGATGGCCCACCACTGCTTTTCAGTAAGGTTTAAAAGTATTCCAGTATGATAGTGGCACTGCAGCAGATTGTAGTTAATGATCATGATCCTGGTCTGTACATCTTCTCTGCTGGTGAAATAAAATGTCAGCAATGTGATGATCTGATGAGGACACCCATTTCTATTCAGTGGAACTGAGTTTTGCCGGAGTGTTTCAGGTTATCGTCTCATGGTTGAGTGAGAATCCATTTAGAGTCCATCATAGGAATGACTCAGATCTAATGCATCATGTCAAACTGCAGTCTGTGTCTTCATGATAACTTCCTCTCTATAGATCTGTGGCAGTAGGAGAAGGAGGGACGTCGCTGAGGGCGAAGAAACCAATCCTGCGTCTGGAAATGCAGTCCTGACTGCTGGGCCTATCATCACTCGCAGTGGTAAAGATTGATTGACGTCATCTCTTTTTCCTGACAGCAGTCCCAGAAAACTGCTAATGATACTGATGATCTGTAGTCTAATGCATGTGGAGCTGCATCTCCATCCAAGGCCAAGCACCTCATTTTATCTCATTACAACAGACACATTATATAGAACCAGTGAAGTTAGGTGAGGTGAGGTTCCTGGCTGGTGAGGCACAACTCCTCTGGACTCAGATTTCCATTGTAAGAAGTGAAAAGAGCTTCTTATTTCACTCTTCATCCAACAGCATCAACTGGTAATGCTTCATATTCATAAGCATTCCTCTTTCAGTCACACTGACAAACACAAACATGAAAACAAACATAAAGATAAACGTAAACACAAACATAAACACTGAAACATATTTGTCCTACAAAGAAAGTGTCTTTTATAGAGATGGACAGAGCACCCTTTTTGTGTCCAAGCAATTCATATTTACTGTAAACTAATTAAAGTATAGAGCTGTGTACAGCACTAATTTCATTTTGACCATCAGTAAACATTTCTGTTATTTTTCAAACTTTAAATTCTGGTGCTTTAATCAATTTTAGTAAAAGTTGTCTATTAAAATGATAAGAAAGAGTCACCACATAGCAACTAGAGTCACTATAGAGGAGCTGTAGAGTCACTGCAGTTGAGCTGCAGTCAATAGAGAGGAGCTGGAATCCCTATAGAGGAGCTGGAATCCCTATAGAGGAGCTGGAGTCATTACAAATGGGCTGTTGTCACCACATAGAAGCTGGAGTCACTACAGAGGAGCTAAAGTCACCACAGATGAGCTAGAGTAATTACAGAGGAGCAAGAGTCACTACAGAGGTACTAGAGTCACTATAATGGAGCTGTAGAGTCACTACAGAGGAGCAAGACTCACAAGAGAGGAGCTGGAGTTCCTAAAGAGGAGCTGTAGAGTCACTGCAGAGGAGCTGGAGTCCCTACTGAGAAGTGATAGTCAATACAGAGGAGCTGTATTTATCATTGATCAGTAACATTTATCATTGAGTCAGATAGAGCAAAATCGTTCATCTGTGTCAAACAGTGCCTACGAGTGTCTGACTGCTTCCAAACCCACACAGACTGAAAGAGAACAAATATTCCTCTCAAGAAATGTTAAGGTTATGCCCAAAAACTGTGTATTCAGAGGACTTGTTTCAAAAATATTTGGATAAAGTCATCGCCAACATCACCAACTGCAGGTGTCAAAACACTGTTGCATCATGACACCCAGGATTGCACAATACCACGTTAATCAAACTGACCACTTAACCTGCATGTCCTTCCAAATAAAATGCCCAAAACTCCTTCAAAATAAATGTGCTTGTTTACCCTTGTAACCCTTTTCAAAAATTACACCAAAAAGCTTAAAAATTGATATTTAGGGATGAGCTAAAATAGATCTTAGTTGGCTTTCAATATAAAAGACCCTATATTTTTGAAATAAAAGTAATTTTTTGTTAAAACCTTCAAAATTTTAATTTGATCAATATTTAAATGGACCAGAAACCATGATTGACCAGAGGTCATGATTGAACCAAAGGCCATGATTGGACCGACTCCAACAGGCCTGAGACCAGAGTGGGAGGTCCTGATCAACGCTGCTTGTAGCTTTAAAGGACCCATATTTCACTATATTTCATGTTTCACAGTCCATCCTATGCTCATGTGGGACAATAATTTGGGTGATACAGTATACAACAGTCAAAACTTGTGAAATTATAGTTATTTCTTGGACTGAGGTGACGTCACCTCTCATGAAACGGGTGGTTCTCAGCTCCTCTGCCTCCTCCACCCTCACGGAGACTGCAGCCCAGCTCACAGCTGCTTCCTCCACCTCCTCTGTGACGTAGCCAGCAGCTCACGCTCGCTTGGTACTAATGTACTTACAGATCTTGGCCCTCGTTAGTCTTTTATTGTGGGAATAGCAGCAGGTTTCAAGATGAGCTTCTGAGTAAGTCCAGTTTCAAAGTACCGTAGTTCTGGAAGCTTCTTTGGTGAAGAGTCGCTCGCAAACAAACAGATTCTTTGCGGAAAAGAAAAAAAGTCCAGCCACATTCGTCGCTGTGCTTCTTCTTTCGGCAAGACAAATAGTGTGGAACCATACTTGCACCTGAAAACACATTTTCTCCAAGTGGACATGATGGTGAAAACAGCAGCGTTCAATGTGAAGCAGCAGAGACTGAGAGAGCACAGAGAAGAGGCTCCTTGGCACATTCGTGGTTAGGGTCTTGTTTGGTTTCTCCTCATGTCAATCTTCCTGGAGGCGGGGCTTCTCCAGCTCTGTGCTGAGTCAGCAAGGTGGTGCCCCGTCATCAACTTGAATCAACGCGTTGAGTTCTCCACCAGTTAGAACAGTGAAAGATCTCTGTGAACTCAAGCTTGAGGGAATCAATGAAAAAAACACTTTGGGGATGTATATGAACCCCAAATAGCACTTGTATCATGTTTAAAGCACAGAAAAGTCGATTTAGTATAATATGGGACCTTTAATATTAACTGGAAGTATTTTATATTGTCTCTTATTTCACAGTTCAAAGACACAAATCTGACACTTAAATTGTGTGCCTTGTTTAAAGTTGCACAGCTCCCCTCAATCAACCAATCAATCAACCAATCAATCAACCAATCAACCAATCAATCAAGCAAGCAAGCAAGCAATCAAAATAAAGAAATGCCACAGAAAAAAAATGTGTTTCATTGAATGTGGACAAATTCATTTACTTGTTTTGTATGTTTGATTTGTGGAGAAAAAATAAATAGACAAAGAATGTACAATGGCTAAAATGGACCAAACAAGAGAAATCACCTTAACCCTAACACTGATTAAAGTGTCTTTCTATAAAACTCAATTGAATAAGTTAAAGTGAATAAATTCAACATAATCTGTAGTTTTGGTCAATATTACCACTGTGCTCTTTGCTTTGTGTTCTGTTCTTTTAGATGAAACGCCAACCAACAACTCCCAGCTGGGTGAGTCTTCTCCTTCTGTGCCTGATGTGGAGGGACTTTGATTATCTTCACTTTATTTGTTTTACCTGAAACATGTCGCACCATTTGTAACCTAAAATCATGGGTGTCTGTCGACTAAAGGCTGCATTTTCCTTTCCAAAGTGTTGAATAGTGGTGGTGCCGTCAGCTCAACACACAGAGGGAATGTAGACATTCTGGCTCTCATGAGGTTCCTCTTTAAGGAAGAATGAGAACAGAATGAGAACAACTCTACTACTACATTAGAGACACATATATATTACTAGGACTAGAAAAAGCTTCCTCGCTTCATAGTACAACTGTGGAAACAGGACTGGCAACTTTGAAGGATTCATTCATGATTTTTTACGATGCTCCACCTGCTTCCGCACAAATGAAGCTGGTTCAGACCAGAACAGAGTCTCTCAGTTACACAGACAAAGCAGAGAACACATGGTTTCATCGATCGATGAATAAGTCAGTAGATCTTCATGAGCAGAACACTTTTCATATAATAAGTCACATTGAACAAATGTCATACAGCTAATCTGAAGAATACCTACAATCTTCAGATGATAAGAATACATCTTTACTTGTTACTTGTGTGGAATAAAACTAAACTCAGCCAAAAGTAACATTTAGGTTTGTTACTTGAATATTGTGGAATGAGCTACTACTGCCTGTGAGACAATTCCCCTCTCCTCATCACTGTCCACTTTTAAAACTACTCTTAAGACCCATTTTATTCCTTGACTTTTGACCACGTCTTGGACCCTGTGCCTGGTTTTATTGTTGTCAATCTTATTGCTTGTTTTGTATTACTTTATTACCTACTCTTTTATTTTAATTATATTTGTCTATTATGTGAAGCACTTTGGCTTCAGCCACAGCTGTTTGGAAAGTGCTCTAGAAATGAAGGTGAATTGACTTGACACAGAGAACAAGTCACCTCTGTGGGTCTCTGAACAAGACCCTTGACCTCACCGCTCCCCGGTGCCACAATATGGCAGTCCACTGCAACAATATGGCAGCCCTCTGCTCTCTGGCACCACAATATGGCAGCTCACTGCTCTCTGGCACCACAATATGGCAGCCCACTGCTCTCTGGCACCACAATATGGCAGCCCACTGCTCTCTGGCACCACAATATGGCAGCCCACTGCTCTCTGGCACCACAATATGGCAGCTCACTGCTCTCTGGCACCACAATATGGCAGCCCACTGCTCTCTGGCACCACAATATGGCAGCCCACTGCTCTCTGGCACCACAATATGGCAGCCCTCTGCTCTCTGGCACCACAATATGGCAGCCCACTGCTCTCTGGCAACACAATATGGCAGCTCACTGCTCTCTGGCACCACAATATGGCAGCCCACTGCTCTCTGGCACCACAATATGACAGCTCACTGCTCTCTGGCACCACAATATGGCAGCCCACTGCTCTCTGGCACCACAATATGGCAGCCCACTGCTCTCTGGCACCACAATATGGCAGCTCACTGCTCTCTGGCACCACAATATGGCAGCCCACTGCTCTCTGGCACCACAATATGGCAGCTCACTGCTCTCTGGCACCACAATATGGCAGCCCACTGCTCTCTGGCACCACAATATGGCAGCTCACTGCTCTCTGGCACCACAATATGGCAGCTCACTGCTCTCTGGCACCACAATATGGCAGCCCACTGCTCTCTGGCACCACAATATGGCAGCTCACTGCTCTCTGGCACCACAATATGGCAGCCCACTGCTCTCTGGCACCACAATATGGCAGCTCACTGCTCTCTGGCACCACAATATGGCAGCTCACTGCTCTCTGGCACCACAATATGGCAGCCCACTGCTCTCTGGCACAACAATATGGCAGCTCGCCGCTCCCGGTTTTCACTTCACTTGCCTTGTCAGGGTTATTGTTCGTGAATTTCTGGGCTTCTTATCGTGGTTGGGACAATTAGTTGTACTGTGCAGAAGTAAGGTTGCTTCACAGCAGACAGCTCTATTTCACTGTTAGAATTCACATTTAGTGCACCAGATACGTATGTGAAACGATCATTCAAAATGTGATACAAGCACCAAACTAGGTACACATACTCCTTAGCGGCAACTTAAAAAAAAAAGTATTCTGGCCATGTGAAATCCATGATGGCTTCCATTTTCCACACTGGCCGCCATTCTGGCATATAACCTGCCCATTTCCACATTGAGTCTTGCTGCAGTAAGCTAGCCTGTGGTGTGGCTTCAATCAACCAATCAATCAATCTTTATTTCTAAAGCACATTTAAAAAAACCCAAAAGGTAACCAAAGTGCTGTACATCAAAAACATCAAATAAAATAAATAAAATAAATCAAAAGTTAATTCAAAAGCACAGAAGAGACAAGGCATAAAACATAGAAAACATGTAAAACAAACAAACAAACAAGCTTACTACAAGTTATATGATATCAAACAAGATGAAAATAAATCAAGGTGTACTAAAAGCCAAAGAATAAAAGTGGGTTTTTAAAAGGGATTTGAAAACAGGGAGCGAGGAAGCCTGCCTGATGTTGATAGGCAGCTCATTCCAGAGTTTCGGAGCAGCGGCGGCAAATGATCTGTCTCCTCTGAGCTTCAGCCTCGTCTTAGGGACTGTCAGCAGCAGCTGATCAGCTGATCTCAGGGATCTTGGTGGGCTACAATCTGGCTCCCCATTATCTCTCAGACCTGCTTCAACCTTACTAGGTTGAAGCAGGTCTGAGAGATAATGGGGAGCCAGATTGTTAAAACATTTAAAAACAAATAACAAAAGCTTAAAATTAATTCTGTGGTGCACAGGGAGCCAGTGGAGGGAGGCCAGGATGGGGGAGATGTGCTCACGCCTAGGGGTCTGTGTTAGCAGACGCGCAGCAGAGTTCTGCACAAGCTGCAGTGGAGAAAGGGAGGCCTGGCTAATGCCTACATACAGGGAGTTGCAGTAGTCCAGACGAGTGGTGATGAAAGCATGGATTAGTTTCTCCAGGTCAGGCCTTGATAAAATAGGCCTCAATTTGGCAATTTGGCGTAGTTGATAAAAACTTTTTTGCACTACAGAACAGATCTGCTTCTCAAATTTTAAATCAGGGTCGAACTTGACCCCCAGGTTGGTGACACAGTCATCCTGTCATATCACGTCACCACAAACTTCTCCAGGGTCTCCAGATCATCATCACCAACTGTTGGTGGGCACCGGCCCAGTTTGGTGAAGACATAAGAAGCCTCAGGACATAAATTCCAGGTTTGCCATGCTGATTTCTTCCCTGTACCATGGAATCACAGCCTGTAAAGCATAAAAGAAGAGATTTCCTCTGTGTTTCTCTGGTCCCATGGAATGATGAAGATCATGCACAGGCATCCATTTGATATTTAGTCCTTGTCCAATGGTCACCCACAGCTGCTGTCAACCAATCTGTTGAAGAGCTGGCAGAACATTGAGAAATCTGTGCCCAGCTGGGAGCAGGAGGAGGAGGTATGATGGTGTGTGTGGCTCGGCTGCTGACACTGCTGATTTCTTTAAAACTGAAGGCTCACTAGGCCAGCATGGCGATGAGCGCGTCCTCGATCCACATGCCATCCCAGTTAGTGTGCTTTCAATGGGACAGTATGGAGGCTGCTGGACCAAGGAGGAGGTTGATGGAGGGCTTCCACATGACCTGGCTTCACAGCTAGTGGGCAGGAATCCCATCTAGAGGCTTTGGGATGAGATGGAGGCAGAGTGAAGGAGACCGCCAACAAGAGCTCAGCATGTCTGGAACTCCTTCAAGACTGTTGGAAAACCATTCCAGACTAATGAAGCCCATCCAGAGGAGGTGGAGAGTTCACAGAGCACCAATCAAAGCAAAGGCTACTGTCAGGAATCTCATGCACGTTTTCACCTTTTTGTTTACCTTATGTGTTCATTCATAGTTTGCTGCTTCAGCGGGAAGCAACAATGTGAAAAAAACCCTGTTAAAATCAATAAAAAACATGACTGACAAATGAGTTAGAAATTGGAACTTGAGCTCTACCTCTTAACTCTGAATAGTTACTAATAGGAATAAATATAATTAGTGTTTCAGTGTCATTGAGCTATGACTGACACCAAAACTGAGCTGAGTCTCACAGCACTGAGCCAGACTGAGCTGCTGTTTGAGCTGGTATTGTGAAGTCATAATCTGTTGTTGTGTTTCCTTCTTCTGTAAATTCAGCCCAACTGAAACCTCCAGTCTTTCAGATGAACACGGTAACAAGTGCCCTCATCTCAGGCGTCATCATTCTGGGTGTCATGAGCATCTGCTTCTTCGTCTTCTCTCTCACCCTCCTCAAAGGAAAGAGTGTCTCCATCAGCTTGCCGTCTGGTGTCCGAAACCCCGCCTTCAGCTGAGACCTGAGCTCTGTGGCTTCAGAGCTCTGAAGGGGGGGGGGGGGGGCATGTGATGTACTGTTTGTGCATGTAGTGTGTGTTCATTTACAAACTGTTAAATGGTATCAACAACCATCTCGAGTGTAAAGGTTAATGCTGGACTTCGTGTGTGTCTGGGGCTTGGGGTTTCCACACAGCTTTAACCCTCACAACTGAATTCAATACCTCAGATAAACAGCATTCAGCACAGGGCATGAATACAGCCCAGGACAGAGCACATCACTGAGAAATCACCATTTCTAGTTAGGGTGTGAAATACAGACACATTTAATATAAAGTAGAGATAATGGTGGGAACTGTAGACTGCTGCACTGCTTTGCATTAACTTATTGAGTGAGCTAAGATTAAGAATCAGGCTTGGGTGTTACATCTGAAGTTTTAATGACATGAATATAAAGGTCTATGATCATTTAGGTGATAGATTGATAGATGGATAGATAGATAGATAGATATATAGATAGATATATAGACAGATAGATAGATAGATAGATAGATAGATAGATAGATAGATAGATAGATAGATAGATAGATAGATAGATAGATAGATAGATAGATAGATAGATAGATAGATAGATAGATACACTTTATTATCTGACCCAAGCGATGACAGAACGTTTTCTTTAACAGGGCCCCAAACAATAAAGTACAACACATGTTTAAAACCCATTGGCGCATATTGGAATACAATTGTAATATATTATTTAAACATAGTGATGAGGTAGTCCTTTTAACAATTGTAGGATAGCTGTATTGGGAAAATGATTTTATTTCATTGACATTAAATAGTTTATGCAGCATTAATGTATGCATGTTTACCCCATAAATGTGTATAATATCCCAAAATATGTTCCTATAATTCCATTGGTGATTTTTGTATGAAATGAACAAATTGTGTACATGTAATTGCATGTATTGCACTTTGACTTGTGATTAAAACTTGTCCAGTGTCTTATTTCTTAAACTACAGTCAAGTCCTTTATACATCACACACAACAATTATACACAGTATAATATGAACCGCTGTGGGTGGCTGTGGTTCTGATGGTCCTCCAGGAGAGGGTGTTTCTGGTTGTGATGATCCTCCAGGAGAGGGTGTTTCTGGTTCTGATGGTCCTCCAGGAGAGGGTGTTTCTGGTTCTGATGGTCCTCCAGGAGAGGGTGTTTCTGGTTCTGATGGTCCTCCAGGAGAGGGTGTTTCTGGTTCTGATGGTCCTCTGGAAGAGGGTGGTTGTGGTTCTGATGGTCCTCTGGGAGAGGGTGGTTGTGGTTCTGATGGTCCTCTGGGAGAGGGTGGTTGGGGTTCTGATAGTCTTCCTGGGGTTGTGGTTGCGGTGCTGATGGTCCTCCTGGGGATGTGGCTGTGGTTCTAATCGTCCTCCAGAAGAGGGTGGTTCTGGTTCTGATGATCCACCTTGGGATGTGGTTGTGGTTCTGATGGACCTCCAGGAGAGGGTGGTTCTGGCTCTGACGGTCCTCCAGCAGAGGGTGCTTCTGGTTCTGATGGTCCTCCTGGAAATGTGGTTGTGGTTCTGATGGTCCTTTAAGGGGATGTGGTTATGGTTCTGATGGTCCTCCTGGGGATGTGGTTGTGGTTCTGATGGTCCTCCAGGAGAGGGTGGTTTTGATTCTGATGGTCCCCCAGGAGAGGGTGGTTCTGCTTCTGATGTCCTCCTGGGGATGTGGTTGTTGTTCTGATGGTCCTCCAGCAGAGGGTACTTCTGGTTCTGATGGTCCTCCAGGTGGTGATGATGTATGTGTGTTAAGGTCAGGACATGTGTGTGGTGTGCATCTGCAGAAGTGATAAGAAGAAGACACAACTGGTTTAGTGACTGTCATACCCTGCACAGCATTGACCACAGAGTGGCGCTGTTACCTTGCTGCTTCCAGGTGGGCGTGGTCAGGCAGAGAGAGGTAGAGAGAGTGGTAGAGGTAAAATAGAGGTAGAGAGACGTAGCAGAGAGGTAGATAGGGGTGAGAGAGGTAGAGCGAGAGGTAGAGAGGAGTGAGAGAGGTAGGGAGAGGTAGAGAGAGAAGGAGATGGGGTGACAGAGGTAGAGAGAGAGGTATAGTGAGAGGCAGAGAGAGAGGAGGGGGGGGGTTATTAACAGCTTTAGCTTCAGTAAATAGAAAAGATTTGAGTCTGGTCTTAAAAGTACAGACTGCTTCAGATTCTAACTGAAACTGAGATCTGGTTCCACATCAAAAGAATCTGAACTCTGAAAGCGCTGCCTCCTTTCCACTTTTATAAAACCTAGGCAGCATATCAACCCCATATCATCATCATATTACTATCTCACCTATATTTTGACCTCATACTCTGAGGTGGAAACGTACAACAGACTTTGGTCTGAGCATGCTTTGTCGCATTACCCCATGCCGCTCTGTTCCATCCCAGCACATTTTGTGCAGTGGAAACAGAACTATTGTTCTTGGCAATCTTCTAGAAAGGTCACCATATTTAAAGTTGTCAGTTCAGAGCCAGCCAGCTCCACCCAGCCATTATCATCACGTCTCTGTGGCGTCTTCTCAGGTTTTCCTCTTTGTAAATAGAAACATTCACGTGTCTGACATTTATTCTCAGAGAAGTTCTTCTTTTCCATCCCAGGAGGTGGAACTCCTGTCAGCTTTCAGTGTTCAGTGTGCACAACAACCTTCCTGCCAAACATTAGGAAAGAGAACAGTGATGTGATGCCTGATACAGGAGCAAAAACATCCAGGGTTATTATTTTCATAAACTGTCGGTAGTTTGCTAATTATTAAACTTCCTTAAGCCATGACGCCTTGGTTCAAGGATTCAAAAGTGTTGTTTTGTCTCATGCATGCTTTAGGTACAGAGGAACCCTGTGGGAACCAGGTCCTGATTGACAAACATCCTGAACTCTTGCTCAGGGTTGTTCTGGGTGCACTTTGTGGGTGATTAACTAAGATAAACTCCAGATGTGTGTTTTACCACATTACTGCAAGTAAAACCTTGATGTGGTTAGATTGAGAGCTCTACAAAAATTAAATAGAATAGTTGGACATGTGTCTGGAGGAAGGCATCAAACATATCAGCCTGTACATAGTGCACCATGTGAGATAATCTCTCACAAATTCCAACCTGTGGGAGAAAAAAAACCCAAGGAGACTCGGATAAGAATTCAAGACAGCAGACACTAATCACACAGTACTAAAGAAATCCAATAATAAAGATGACATGGAGTCAGCTGAGGAAAAGTCTCTCAGCAATATAACAATAAGCCTGGTTGACATCTGCTTCACTCACCTGTTCAAAAATGAGACAAACATTTTCACACATTGCTCTGTCATCATTTATCATCATAAAATTATTCATGCTTTTTAAATGACCTGGACACTGTGTGTGTGTGTGTGTGTGTGTGTGTGTGTGTGTGTGTGTGTGTGTGTGTGTGTGTGTGTGTGTGTGTGTGTGTGTGTGTGTGTGTGCGTGTGCGTGTGTGTGTGAGAGAGAGAGAGAGAGAGAGAGAGAGAGAGCGAGAGAGAGAGAGAGAGAGACAGACTTTGAAACCTGTCTTTGTTGAACTGTACCACAGGATCACAGTCTGATAAGGATATTTGTCCGGACACTGACTCGTAGCTGACAAAGGGAATCAAAGTATTGTTTAGTATCTGCAGGGATGTCACACTTCAACAGGTGTTGTTATAAAAGTGAATTCATATTTCAAAGACAGTGAGGGGATTATCTGAGTTTCCCTGAAAGGATTGCTGTGTCGAGTTTCAACTAATAACTGCAAGGGATGCTCCATGGAACTCTTGGTACAAAAGAATTGATACCATATACTGACATTGAGGAGGGGACCCAAAGCTACACATTGACCTGGTTTCTATCCAATCATCAGAAAGACTGGAGCTATTTAAAGACCTCTCACAGCTTTATGGATCATTCAAGGCAGCAGACCAGCAGAACCCGACAGTTGTGAGGTGGGTACCTGACACTGTGATGGCTTCAAAAATTTCAACTGATTTGATTCATGAATATTCTTTATTTAGTGTGACAGGTATGTCCACACTAATGGTGGCAAAAATGCAGCTACTTTGGAATCTCTTGTTGATGTGGATGGTGGCCAAAAGCAGCCCGCTAGTGTGCCAAAGTGACCTTCGACGCCCAGGTGAGATCTGTTTCAGCTCCTCGCACTTTACTTCAACCTTTATGTTAGGACTCTGCAGAACCAGTTGATGGCTCCGCTTTTTCTCCTGCGTAGAACACACTGACATCTCAGTGGACTGCGGCACCTCCTCCATTAGCCTGGCCATCCTGATCTGCCCTGTGGTCTACACCGGCTACAACGAGTCTCTCCTCATCCTCAATCACATGTTGGAGCAGCCAGGCTGCCAGGGAACCCTGGATGAGTCGGTCACCCCTCCGGTGGTCAGGTTCACGTTTCCCATCAATATGACCAACAGCTGTGGAAGCACGTTTGTGGTGAGCTGAAGTGAAAACCTCTATGGATAGTTTTGTTCTCTGTGTTTGACTGTGAGCTGAATGTTTCCTGCAGACCACCAGCGCACCAGGTACCGGGATCTTTGCCGACTTCTCCAACATCCAGACGGTCAATATCAGCGGATTGGTGCACTCACATGACCCCACTACTGGAGTAGTAACGTACAACACGGAGCTGAAGTATTATTACTCCTGTGCTTATCCTCTGGAGTATCTCATCAACAACAGCAGAGTGGATGTGTAAGATATATGCTGGTTTGTCTGATGATTTCAGTTGAAACATGGAGGTTGGGAGGGTCAGTGTTGTGGTGCAGTGGTTCTTTGGACTGTTTAGTCCTGAAGAAATGTCTGGGTGCCACTTCTGTTTGAATGATTCCAAAATGAGTTTCTCACTGTACTGCCTAATATTTGGTGACTTGCTTGTTTCTTTTAGGTTGAATTAATGGCAAACTGAAGGAAATAATAGTATACAGGGAAATAATAGAAGTGTGAAATGCCAAAACAGGTGTTTACCCGGTTTTATTTTTTTTAGTGCACATGATCAGAAAAGCATTTTGAACATGTGGATTGTATAGAAATCTACTGAAAGTGACAGTATTTATTTTAAACAAGTAGCCAGTGAGTCTACTACGGCCTAATTATTATTTTGTTTATTTTGTCTTTTGGATATAGATAACAACACACTGTATTGTAGAAGATAGTTGTAATTGTGTATAGTGTAGGCTGAAGCCCATGTCTGTGATGAGATATGAGTCTATAATTGGTACTAGGAAATCACCAATACCACTTTCTTAATGGGCGAGTAAAAGTACGAGTACTAAACTTAAAATACTTTTCCATAGCTAGTACTGATATTAGTCATTTTTAAATGTCATAAAACCTCATTCATATTCCATACACAAATGATACAAAAAGGCAATGTGATGCAAATGAGCATATCTGTTACACTTTAATCATATGTAGCATGTAGCATCACTGGTGTGAGAGCCTGAAACTCTTTAGCATGGAGCATGTCGCGTGACTGGTGTGTGAGCTTGAGGGTACGTCCGGAATGTCCCTCCTTTCTACTGATCTATAGACTTTCACTTAACCCTGTGGAGGACATCGCCGGGTTAAGGAAAGGAGTTAGAAGGCTTCCTAAAGTAGACAGTAAAAGGCGTTCACATTGGTGTGACAGTCGGAACGCACTTTCACTTAGTGACGTCATAATAATTCGACGGAGGCGTAAGTTAGTGACGTGCCGTGGTGGGTAAAGAACTAAAAATTTCCAAAAATGGACTACAAAAAGCGCATTTGGGTTTCAGGTGATTTCAAGTTGTTCCAGCAGATTATTGCTTTGGTAACTTACATGATCTGCTTCCTTTTTTCGCCATTGTCATTTTACGTAAGCGCTCGGATGAGCGGGTCGCTTTAAATGTTGTCGCCGCAAGGAATTGTGGGGCAGCATGGCTCACCTCCTTTGCGAAACTGTGCATCAATGCTATCCTAAGCTAAAGTAAGCTTTAAAGGAAGCAACAAGCCTCCTTTTCTTTGCTTCTTGAGAATTCGGACAGTCCTTATCATGGCCACTACACAAAACACTTCCGGGGTTCAGTGAAAGTCGATAGATAAGGAGTGAGGAGGGACATTTCGGATGAACCCTGAAACTCTTTAGCATGTAGCATGTAGCAAATAGCATCGCTGGTGTGTGAGCCTGATGAGGTTTCTGCTGATGAAGTTCATTCTGATGAAGTTCATGGTGATAAAGTTTCTGGTAATGAAGTTAATGATGATTTAATTCATGGTGATGAAGTTTCTGGTGATGAGGTTTCTGGTGATGAAGTTTCTGGTGATGAAATTCATGGTGATGAAGTTTCTGGTGATGAAGTTTCTGGTGATGAAGTTCATGGTGATGAAGTTTCTGGTGATGAAGTTCATGGTGATGAAGTTCATGGTGATGAAGTTTCTGGTGATGAAGTTTCTGGTGATGAAGTTCATGGTTATGAGGTTTCTGGTGATGAAGTTCATGGTGATGAAGTTTCTGGTGATGAAGTTCATGGTGATGAAGTTTCTGGTGATGACGTTTCTGGTGATGAAGTTCATGGTGATGAAGTTTCTGGTGATGAAGTTCATGGTGATGAAGTTTCTGGTGATGAGGTTTCTGGTGATGAAGTTCATGGTGATGAAGTTTCTGGTGATGAAGTTCATGGTGATGAAGTTTCTGGTGATGAGGTTTCTGGTGATGAAGTTTCTGGTGATGAAGTTCATGGTGATGAAGTTTCTGGTGATGAAGTTCATGGTGATGAGGTTTCTGGTGATGAAGTTCATGGTGATGAAGTTTCTGGTGATGAAGTTCATGGTGATGAAGTTCATGGTGATGAAGTTTATGGTGATGAAGTTCATGGTGATGAAGTTTCTGGTGATGAAGTTTCTAGTGATGAAGTTCATGGTGATGAAGTTTCTGGTGATGAGGTTTCTGGTGATGAAGTTCATGGTGATGAGGTTTCTGGTGATGAAGTTCATGGTGATGAAGTTTCTGGTGATGAGGTTGCTGGTGATGAAGTTTCTGGTGATGAAGTTAATGGTGATGAAGTTTCTGGTGATGAAATTCATGGTGATGAAGTTTCTGGTGATGAAGTTTCTGGTGATGAAGTTCATGGTGATGAAGTTTCTGGTGATGAAGTTCATGGTGATGAAGTTCATGGTGATGAAGTTTCTGGTGATGAAGTTTCTGGTGATGAAGTTCATGGTTATGAGGTTTCTGGTGATGAAGTTCATGGTGATGAAGTTTCTGGTGATGAAGTTCATGGTGATGAAGTTTCTGGTGATGACGTTTCTGGTGATGAAGTTCATGGTGATGAAGTTTCTGGTGATGAAGTTCATGGTGATGAAGTTTCTGGTGATGAGGTTTCTGGTGATGAAGTTTCTGGTGATGAAGTTCATGGTGATGAAGTTTCTGGTGATGAAGTTCATGGTGATGAGGTTTCTGGTGATGAAGTTCATGGTGATGAAGTTTCTGGTGATGAAGTTCATGGTGATGAAGTTTCTGGTGATGAGGTTTCTGGTGATGAAGTTCATGGTGATGAGGTTTCTGGTGATGAAGTTCATGGTGATGAAGTTTCTGGTGATGAGGTTGCTGGTGATGAAGTTTCTGGTGATGAAGTTAATGGTGATGAAGTTTCTGGTGATGAAGTTTCTGGTGATGAAGTTCATGGTGATTAAGTTTCTGGTGATGAAGTTTCTGGTGATGAAGTTCATGGTGACGAAGTTTCTGGTGATGAAGTTTCTGGTGATGAAGTTCATGGTGACGAAGTTTCTGGTGATGAAGTTTCTGGTGAAAACTTCATGGTGATGAAGTTTCTGGTGATGAGATTTCTGGTGATGAAGTTTCTGGTGATGAAGTTCATGGTGATGAGGTTTCTGGTGATGAAGTTCATGGTGATGAAGTTTCTGGTGATGAAATTCATGGTGATGAGGTTTCTGGTGATGAAGTTTCTGGTGATGAAGTTCATGGTGATGAAGTTTCTGGTGATGAGGTTTCTGGTGATGAAGTTTCTGGTGATGAAGTTCATGGTGATGAAGTTTCTGGTGATGAAGTTCATGGTGATGAGGTTTCTGGTGATGAAGTTCATGGTGATGAAGTTTCTGGTGATGAAGTTTCTGGTGATGAAGTTCATGGTGATGAAGTTTCTGGTGATGAAGTTCATGGTGATGAAGTTTCTGGTGATGAAGTTCATGGTGATGAAGTTTCTGGTGATGAGGTTTCTGGTGATGAAGTTCATGGTGATGAGGTTTCTGGTGATGAAGTTCATGGTGAAAACTTCATGGTGATGAAGTTTCTGGTGATGAGGTTTCTGGTGATGAAGTTTCTGGTGATGAAGTTCATGGTGATGAAGTTTCTGGTGATGAAGTTTCTGGTGATGAAGTTCATGGTGATGAAGTTTCTGGTGATGAAGTTTCTGGTGAAAACTTCATGGTGATGAAGTTTCTGGTGATGAGGTTTCTGGTGATGAAGTTTCTGGTGATGAAGTTCATGGTGATGAGGTTTCTGGTGATGAAGTTCATGGTGATGAAGTTTCTGGTGATGAAATTCATGGTGATGAGGTTTCTGGTGATGAAGTTTCTGGTGATGAAGTTCATGGTGATGAAGTTTCTGGTGATGAAGTTCATGGTGATGAAGTTTCTGGTGATGAGGTTTCTGGTGATGAAGTTTCTGGTGATGAAGTTCATGGTGATGAAGTTTCTGGTGATGAAGTTCATGGTGATGAGGTTTCTGGTGATGGAGTTCATGGTGATGAAGTTTCTGGTGATGAAGTTCACGGTGATGAAGTTTCTGGTGATGAGGTTTCTGGTGATGAAGTTCATGGTGATGAAGTTTCTGGTGATGAAGGTCATGGTGATGAGGTTTCTGGTGATGAAGTTCATGGTGATGAAGTTCATGGTGATGAAGTTTCTGGTGATGAAGTTCATGGTGATGAAGTTCATGGTGATGAAGTTTCTGGTGATGAGGTTGCTGGTGATGAAGTTTCTGGTGATGAAGTTTCTGGTGATGAAGTTCATGGTGATGAAGTTTCTGGTGATGAGGTTTCTGGTGATGAAGTTTCTGGTGATGAAGTTCATGGTGATGAAGTTTCTGGTGATGAAGTTCATGGTGATGAGGTTTCTGGTGATGAAGTTCATGGTGATGAAGTTTCTGGTGATGAGGTTGCTGGTGATGAAGTTTCTGGTGATGACGTTTCTGGTGATGAAGTTCATGGTGATGAAGTTTCTGGTGATGAAGTTCATGGTGATGAGGTTTCTGGTGATGAAGTTCATGGTGATGAAGTTTCTGGTGATGAAGTTCATGGTGATGAAGTTCATGGTGATGAAGTTTCTGGTGATGAAGTTCATGGTGACGAATGTTTCTGGTGATGAAGTTTCTAGTGATGAAGTTCATGGTGATGAAGTTTCTGGTGATGAGGTTTCTGGTGATGAAGTTCATGGTGATGAGGTTTCTGGTGATGAAGTTCATGGTGATGAAGTTTCTGGTGATGAGGTTGCTGGTGATGAAGTTTCTGGTGATGAAGTTAATGGTGATGAAGTTTCTGGTGATGAAATTCATGGTGATGAAGTTTCTGGTGATGAAGTTTCTGGTGATGAAGTTCATGGTGATGAAGTTTCTGGTGATGAAGTTCATGGTGATGAAGTTCATGGTGATGAAGTTTCTGGTGATGAAGTTTCTGGTGATGAAGTTCATGGTTATGAGGTTTCTGGTGATGAAGTTCATGGTGATGAAGTTTCTGGTGATGAAGTTCATGGTGATGAAGTTTCTGGTGATGACGTTTCTGGTGATGAAGTTCATGGTGATGAAGTTTCTGGTGATGAAGTTCATGGTGATGAAGTTCATGGTGATGAAGTTTCTGGTGATGAGGTTGCTGGTGATGAAGTTTCTGGTGATGAAGTTCATGGTGATGAGGTTTCTGGTGATGAAGTTCATGGTGATGAAGTTTCTGGTGATGAAGTTCATGGTGATGAAGTTCATGGTGATGAAGTTTCTGGTGATGAAGTTCATGGTGATGAAGTTTCTGGTGATGAGGTTTCTGGTGATGAAGTTCATGGTGATGAGGTTTCTGGTGATGAAGTTCATGGTGATGAAGTTTCTGGTGATGAGGTTTCTGGTGATGAAGTTTCTGGTGATGAAGTTCATGGTGATGAAGTTTCTGGTGATGAAGTTCATGGTGATGAGGTTTCTGGTGATGAAGTTCATGGTGATGAAGTTTCTGGTGATGAAGTTCATGGTGATGAAGTTTCTGGTGATGAAGTTTCTGGTGATGAAGTTCATGGTGATGAAGTTTCTGGTGATGAAGTTCATGGTGATGAAGTTTCTGGTGATGAAGTTCACGGTGATGAAGTTTCTGGTGATGAAGTTCATGGTGATGAAGTTTCTGGTGATGAAGTTTCTGGTGATGAAGTTCACGGTGATGAAGTTTCTGGTGATGAGGTTTCTGGTGATGAAGTTCATGGTGATGAAGTTTCTGGTGATGAAGGTCATGGTGATGAGGTTTCTGGTGATGAAGTTCATGGTGATGAAGTTCATGGTGATGAAGTTTCTGGTGATGAAGTTCATGGTGATGAAGTTCATGGTGATGAGGTTTCTGGTGATGAAGTTCATGGTGATGAAGTTTCTGGTGATGAGGTTGCTGGTGATGAAGTTTCTGGTGATGAAGTTAATGGTGATGAAGTTTCTGGTGATGAAGTTTCTGGTGATGAAGTTCATGGTGATGAAGTTTATGGTGATGAGGTTTCTGGTGATGAAGTTTCTGGTGATGAAGTTCATGGTGATGAAGTTTCTGGTGATGAAGTTCATGGTGATGAGGTTTCTGGTGATGAAGTTCATGGTGATGAAGTTTCTGGTGATGAAGTTCATGGTGATGAAGTTTCTGGTGATGAAGTTTCTGGTGATGAAGTTCATGGTGATGAAGTTTCTGGTGATGAAGTTCATGGTGATGAAGTTTCTGGTGATGAAGTTCACGGTGATGAAGTTTCTGGTGATGAAGTTCATGGTGATGAAGTTTCTGGTGATGAAGTTTCTGGTGATGAAGTTCACGGTGATGAAGTTTCTAGTGATGAGGTTTCTGGTGATGAAGTTCATGGTGATGAAGTTTCTGGTGATGAAGGTCATGGTGATGAGGTTTCTGGTGATGAAGTTCATGGTGATGAAGTTTCTGGTGATGAAGTTCATGGTGATGAAGTTCATGGTGATGAAGTTTCTGGTGATGAAGTTGATGGTGATGAAGTTTCTGGTGATGAAGTTGATGGTGATGAAGTTTCTGGTGAGGCAGTTGCTGGTGATGAAGTTAATGGTGATGAAGTTTGTGGTGATGAAATTGCTGGTGATGAAGTTATTGATGATGCAGTTGCTGGTGATAATTTTGCCGGTGATGAAGTTGCTGGTGTTGTATGAAGTATCTTTTTCATCTTGATATTTTGGCAGGTCGTAGTTAAATGTCTGCCTTACATGTTTCATTCTCATTATTATTAAAGAACTTTCAAACCACTGACATCGCTTACGCTCTCTTGCATACTTGCCGAGTTGCTGACACTTGACATCATAATGCTCACCGGTTTGTGTCAGGGATCTTGAGTGTGAGTGCTGTGTGCGGTATTAGACCTGATGCTGGTGTTGGTAGTGGTGCATCCCCACTTGGTAGTAAATGTTGGATTTTTATAATGAGTACTTTAGACCTAAGTGATATATCATAAATATTATTTATTTGTCAACACCTTGGGGTTTGAATGTTCACTTCACTCATATTCTAGTGAGAGTCCTATAACATCACTTATTGAATACCCATTAGTTGACCCCACAAATCAGCAACTGCGGTCAGGGAAAACAGTTTATTTCACCTGAATGAGGGTTTGTCATCATCTGATCTGGTTAATCCATTGTTGTGATGCCACTGTCTGTGTCCTTCAGGTCAGCTTCTTCCATCGCAGTGAGGGACAACAATGGCAGCTTCATCAGTACTCTGAGCATGGAGCTCTTCAGTGTAAGGACAACATCATGTAAAGTATTTTTGAAGGCAGTTGGTCTGGTTTATTCTCACTGCTGTACTGCATTAACAACAACAACAACAACAACAACAACAACAACAATAACAATAATAATATTAACAGCAATAATAACAACAACAACAACAATAATAATAATAATAATAATAATAATAATAATAATAATAATAATAATAATAATACTCTAGTATTATTGAGCCACTCTAATACAAAAATATTTAATGAGCAGTGTTCTGAATCAAACTCAGAAACAGAGTGAATTTCTTCTGTCGAGACAAACCATCTGAAAAATGCTGTTTTTCCTGGAACAGGATTTGAATTACACCACTCCTCTGGTGATCCCCCCATTGGGCCTGGAGCTGAGGACCACGGTGTATGTGCAGGTTCAGGCAGAGAACCTCACTGATCAGTAAGAATCCTCACAACTCAGTCTGAAGTGGAAATGTCAGCTGTCAACAGTTGGAAAGTATTTGGATCAGTGTGATAACTGTAAATAATATGTGTAGCACTAACAAGGGTATTGTATGTTGTCCCCCACCCATCCCCCTATCCCATCATTTTCTCCTTCACCTCTCAATCTTCTCCTTTCTCTCTCTCTTTGAACCCCCGGCCCCCCGGGTGGGTAAGGCAGCCATGCCAACTTCTAATAAAGGCGGGAGACTCTGGGGAGACTCTTAGTCACCACCTGTTGCAAGAGCAAAAACTTTTCTGACATCAGAAGGCTCTCAATCAGATCGTATTGTCTACCCAAGCTACCGAACAGGACAAGAGTAAAAAAAACAAACAAGGAAACCTCAGCAGTGTGTTTTTCATCACTCATCTGTTACATCTCCTGCCAGGTATCATGTCCTCATGGACCGATGCTATGCTTCCATTTCTGCTCATCCCACCAACTCTACTTTCTTCAACTTGTTTGTGCCGTAAGTCTTAAGATTTGATTCTGAAGAGTGGGTGGAGCTTCCTTTGGGGCTAATGCATTTTGTAAACTTGGTTGAAGCAGGTGCTCAAAGGACCAGATGACCACGCTGCACGAGAACGGTGACAGTCACCAGGCTCGCTTCTCCTTCCCAGCATTCAGGTTTGTGGAACAGCAGAACCAGACGGTATCCACTTACTACCTGCACTGCATCACCAGGCTCTGCCAGGTCAGCACATGCAACAACTTCAAGGTGAGTCGAACTTCACTTCATTTAGCTTGTTTCTCCTGGGAACTCTGCAATCAATCAGACATTGCACCTTTTTTACAGCAATGTAACAACAGAAGGCGAAGAGACGTTGGCTCCACTGGAATGTCTGAATCCACCACTCTGTCCTTGTCGCTTCCAATTGTAACCAGAAATGAGAACTGTGAGTCTGACTGGATTTTAAAAAGCAATGTAGAGGTTAGGGTTAGGGTGAGATGTGTTGTCATAGTTCCGTCCTGCTGAGTTTCTGCAGTGCCTCCTGAAACCAGCAGGATGATGATTTCTCCTTCCCACCGACAGGAATCAGGTCTGGAGGTTCGAGCACTGAGACATAGTACAGGGTGGTAGGGGTGACAGCTTTTGCTGACAGCTGACAGCAAAAGCCCAGTGAGCAGTTCCACACATATTGATGTGTGGAACTGCTCACTGAGCTTTTGCTGTCTCCACAATTAATTACAATAATACTTTTCCCAACAGTATAAACTTGAATACAGTCAACATCTGACAAGAGAAGATGTAAAAGCATCCAACATGTGTGATTCAATCAAACATGAAGGGAGTAGCAGTTTGAAAACGAAGTTCATGAGTTTATTCAGCATTACAATTCTTATTGACTTTTCTTATTTAACTGAAAAGGAATTTACTATGATTACTTGAATTAGCAAGGAGGAGCACAGTAGTTATTTCATCACCTATTCAATGAAACATGTACCGGCTCTACATTGTTCAGCCACCTTACTTTACATTGTTCTTTTTTTCAGCAGTTTCATCGAAGGAGGAAGGTAAGATTGACATGACATTTATATTGTAGTCAAAGTAGAGCTCATTCAAAGAGAACCACATGCTAACTGCAAACAAAGACTTTAGGACACTTAGAGCGAAACATATGAAAATAAAAGCTGAAATTTTCAAAACTAAAGGTTTTTACCACTTTACACTAAATCAAATTATCTGGAGCAACAAAACATGTTTAACCTTGAAAATTAAGGGAACAAAGCTCATAAAGTTTTTAGATTGTGTGGTCACACACACAACAGCCTGTTTTAGGTTGTATTTATGAACTTATATATCTACAGTTTTAATTGGACTTATTTTACTGGGTAGCAGTTTTAACCATTTTAAAGGCTTTTTCTTTTTTGACTATTCCGATATAGTGGCCTTTTTTCTTTTCATCCTCCCCAACACTTTTAACTCTGTCATCCATTTTACCTCTTTTAAGAATTCTCTGGAATCTCAGTCCTTTAATCATCATTATGCCAGTGCTTCCCTACATACTAGCAACTTGTAGTTGGAAGTGGAGCCCTGCAGAGTGGAGGTTTGTTTCAGGATCAGGTCTATAGGAATGTGGTCATATGGGCCCAGCTGTGGTTGAGGATCAGGTCTACAGCTGCAGTGCACCTGATCGACTGACTGATCATCCCTGGTCACAAAGCTGAAGAACCTGTGAAATGTGGGAAACACAGTTGAAGTCCTGGTTGATGTTTAAGCCACCAGCCAGTTAGTTTAGCATTAGCCCACAGTGGAGTACCACAGCCTACTAGTTTACCATTAGCCCACAGTGGAGTACCACAGCCTACTAGTTTACCATTAGCCCGCGGTGGAATACCACCAGCCACAATCATGACACAAATGAATTTATACCAATTTAGCTGTTTTAACTTTTCTCTTTTTCCAACTCTTTCTGCCAGTTTAATTTGTTGGTCACTGAAGTTAAATGAGTGTGTCCAAATAGAAGAAAAGTGTAAAGGTTCCTCTGAGACTAAATTTGGTTTTAATCCTGTTGTCTCACTAAGAGCTTGCTTTGTAATCTTTGTAAATTTCTATGCTGAAGTTAAGCATGCAGTGAGAGGACACAGATTTTATTGGATTAACTATTCATCCTGTCTTTACTTTAATATAATCTTTTAAATACTAGTCCACCATGTGAATGAAATGTAAAGGTTTCATGACGCCAGTAAAGAGGGGCTGGAGAGCCACATGTTTTTTATTATCAAAGCATCTTGTATAGTCAGTTCAACGCTTTAAATAAAATAGTGAAGTGAACCTAAACATCACATATCTCCTCCCTGATTAATGAAGCTATGATGCAGAAGTTAAAGAGTCTCTGCTTCGGTTGCAGTGTTGCCCAACAATGGTTCGGACTCTGAGTCCAGGATGGGTCTTGGGATAACGGTGGGCGTCCTGACACTGGCAGTGGTCGTCACTTCAGGAGCAGCATTCCTCCTCTACAAGAGGCTCTGACCTTTTTAAACATATACCTGTACCACCCTGTACCTGCCCTACCACCCTGTACCATCCTGTACAACTCTGTACCACCCCTACCACCCTGTACAATCCTGTACCACCCTATAAAACTATTTTACACCCTGCACCACCCTGTTCAAGCCCTACCACCCTGTACCATCCCTAAAGGGTGCTTTACTACCTTTTAACACCACAACAACCCTGTGCAACCCGTTACCACCTCTACCACCTGTTACCACCATGTACCACACCCACCACCCTGTACCATCTTTTACCACACTTACCACCCCTACGACCCTTACTACCCCAACTACCCTGTACCACCCCAACAACCTCTACCACCCTATACAACCCTTAACCCCTCTGCCACACTATACAACCCCTACTACCCTGTACCACCCCTACCACCCTTTACTACCCTATACCATCCCTATACTACCATCCCTCCCCGGACATTTTTGCCTCTGGAATTTACCAGGACCTTCACCGCATTCGCCGTGCCCCCCCCCCCCCCCCCCCCCCCCCAACCACCAGCAGAGGCCGCTGGAGAGAGCGGCTGTGTGCCTGGGGAAGGCGTTGCGCCTGGAAAAACCTTCTCCTAGCGGCGGGCTGTAAAACTACCCTTCACGTATCCCAAGCGCTGTCTTGAAAAATTTTGTAACCTGTCTGTGTTGATGCTAAATGTGCCTGAGGTGGGGTTTTTTTTCCCAATTACAGACTGTGCTCCTCAGAGCACAGTCTGTAATCTGCCTTTTTTTCCCTCCTCTCCTCACCTAATGTTGTCCTTCTTTCCCCAAAACTTTCTATGTGAATGTAATTTCGTTGTACCTGTACAATGACAATAAAGGATTCAATCAATGTCCAACCTCCATACTACTCCGTACAACCCCTTACACCCTTTTCCACCGTATAGCACCCTGTTTCCTCCCAGACCACTCTGTACTACTGTATAATACCTTGTACAATGAGTCATTAGAACATGAATCAGACTGATTTAGAACATGACTCATTGAAGTCATTAGAACACGAATCAATAGAATATGAATAATTAGAGCCATGAGAACATGACTCATCAGAACATGAGTCATTAGAACATGAGCTATCAGAGTGACCGCTGTCATGCAGCAGGCACTGGTGCAGCAGCTGTTTTCCATTAGAAATGCACTGTGGACTGAAGAAGTATTGGAGAGAAATTGTTTGTACATAGAAACATGCTTGAGTTCATGATGAAAAGCTTAAGGGTTATGCACTCTTGCGTTTTGGCTTTAAAGAGGATGAAAAGGAAATGGTTATATTAACAATGGTATTGACCCTCTAGGGGATCTACAGTTTCTTCATACAACTGTCAGAACAAATGACTTGTATATTGTTGTACATAGCTTGATCAACCTGAATACCGATGAGGTCACAGGTCAGAAGGATGAGGCACTTGGATGCTGATCATTTTCATGTTCACAGATGCCAATCCCAGCATTTAATATCATTAATAAGTCCACTGCTTCAAATGGTTGTTGCTCTGTCTTGAGCAGTCTTTCCCCAGTTAATATCCATTGTATTACATCATCTCAGTAGCAAGATGATCAAAAGCATTTTATATACTTATAGGTTTATTAATTTGGTGTTTAACTTCAAATAAACCTTGATACTAAGAAACGAGAATCTTGATCATGTCTGACATGTATTTTTTTCACTTCAGTCTTTATTGACAGGACAGTATAACCTGAGGACATGTTTTGTTGTATCTTATTTTTGTCTAGATTGAGTTAACCTGACATGCATTTTTAATGATTGTTTTCAGTGAGTGATGTGAACACAGCTGCTGTAGATGTAGATCTCCACTACGCTGCCGTGTGCTGGGCCCCGGGCAGCACAGAGTGGGACAAGAACAGACTGGACAAGCTGGTCAGGAGGGCCAGCTCCGTCCTGGGCCCCTGGCCCCTGGACTCTGTGAAGGAGGTAAGTGACAGGAGGGTGGTAGCTAAGGCCACCTCCATCATGGACAACACCACCCACCCACTGCACGGGACTGTAGAGGAGCTGAGGAGCTCTCAGTGGCAGACTGACACCCTCAGTGTAGGACGGAGCAAGTCCTTCATCCCCACTGCTGTTAGACTGTACAACAGGACTGTGTAGTAACAGTGACAGTATGTGAAACAACCCTGCATCTAGGACACTTTATCTAAGTCACTTAATTTGTAAAAATGTATATAAGATACCTCTATTCTACTAACTGTGTGCACTTTCCTTGCCTATTCTACTAACAGTTTGCACATTCCTCTCCTTTCCTCATGTGTCCTCAAGAGCTGTATGCAACAGGTACATTTCTCTTCTGTGAGATTAATAAAGGCGATTTTATCTTATCTTATGTACACAACCTGGAATAAAAATCCATCCAAATGGCTTCTCCTCTCTCAACTCCAAACCTCTCCTTTGTTTTGTTGTACTTTGTCTTTACAACCCGAGAGGAAGAAAATAGCATAAACTCGTGTTTTTACATTCAGGACTGGTCTCATGTGAAAGTCTGGTAATCTTGAGTCATGTCTAAATGCCTTCAATCTTTATCAAATGAAGGTTTGGATGTCACTGAAACTAAAGACTGTTATATTTCTAGAAATCTGTGTTGGTGGAAGATTGAACACAATACAATTTACTGCAAGTAGCATCCCCAGGACTGGAGTTAAGTTCTGAAAACTCAATTTTATCCATGGGAAAGCAGGTTGTGTCACAAACCAGGATGGGAGCCAAGAGCAGATTCTCACAGAGGGAATCAGTTCCACTGATAACTTTTTAGAGCCTTACAGGCAGGTAAAGGAGATCAGGATGATCCAAGCAGAAGTTCATCAAAGAGGGTCCAAAACACAAAGCAGACAGACAAGGCAAACCCCGAGGACGCAGGACATGTGGATGCAGGGAACGACCCCATCTGCCCCAGACTACAGGGAGATGGAGTTGATACACAGTGGCGCTAACATGGCAGTCAGACACCCGGAGGTAGGACACATGGGAAGGACAAGTGACATGAGCTAGAGACCAAAGAAAGTACAGAAAAAAACAAGAAGAGCAAAACAGGTAAGACCCTGACAGATTTAAGTGTCACACAAGTGTCACAGTGTTGTATCAGCTTTGTGAGCTCTTTGCATAAAACTGGCAACCAGATTGACTGTTTTGCTGTGTCCCTCCATTTGGTCATACCAAGGTGACCCAAATGCAATCTTTAGAGTACAGCTCCTCTCAGAGATGATGAAATCACAATTCTGTTGCCAAATAGAAAAGGGCCGTTTTACACTGGGAGCACATATACATAAGGCAGGTAAGGTTGAAACACAGCTCCAATGAAACGTTTGGTAGGCCAGCTCTTTGGTAGGCCAGACTGATACTATCATCCTTGTTCTGGTGCATTTTTGGAGTCTCTTTTCAGAGGCAGGTTGACCTGCTTCCAGAGTCAACATACAGGTTTATCTCCTCTTAAGGCCCTTCTGTCGTGTTGTCCATTGGACTCTTTCACAACACAGGGAGGAGTCTTTTGACAGAGGGTTTTGCTGAAATTCTGCATTAGTATCCAGCTTTGAAAAACTTTTGCACCTGCTAGCTAACCCAATGTTCCACTGAAAAGAGCTGGTGTCTCTTTCTCAGCACAGACTAGTTCAGTTCTGTGAGGCCAGAGCATATCCTTACTCTATGCATGCATTTTGGACCACCATCATTAGTCCACACAAGGCATGTGAATCTCCATCACTGGCTACGATTCAATACGCACCTCATCACACCACCAGTGATACAATATATTAGAGGTTAATTGACTCCCGCGGCGATACGATGTGATACAATACAATACATCCCTGTTCCCGATTCAATATGATTTGCTATTGATATGATGGTGATTCAGTCCTACACAATGCAATACAATGTGACTTGGTGTGAAATGATATGATTCAACATGATGAAAAGAAATTATACCAAAAAATTTAATGGAAAATATGAGGCTGTAATTCTGTATGGTACTAGAAGCAGAGGATTTATTCTTTATTCTAATCCTCATAAGCAGCAAATTGAACACAAACTTCTCATTTTGCTTATAATCTAGTCGAACTATGCATTTTTATGCTTCTTCTTTTTGTCCTCTTAAAAAGCACAACAAAAACAGGCCATTTCACAGCCTTGGGTTTTGGAATCAGATTCAACATAAGGAACAGGAATTGGTTCTTCACATTTGTAATTAGTTTTATCACACTGTCACAACTTAAACAGTAAGACAACAACAATCAATATCAATGAGTAACTTAAAGTGAAACTTTTAAAAGAGCAATGTCCATATTCCTGTCTGCCAGACAGATACTAAACTAAGATTTCAAATCTAAATTATACAAGTAATAATAACCTTTCACAATTACAATAGGTCTTTCACAACAGTTTATCTAAAAAATAAGCAAACTGTTGTTTGGCAGTCGCAGCTGCTGTATACTGACTCACTGACTGTCTGACTCACCGAGCCATATTCAATGTAAATAACACAACAAACTAGAAAATTCCCGCGGAAATTTTATTGTGCCTGCCACCTGCCGCCCCCTGCTGCCGAGCGAGGCCGTGGCGGGGTCAAAAGTACATTAACACCATGTCATTAGCTAGTGATTCTCGATCGCAGCGCCAGCACGAGGCTACACTCTAAATTTCAGCTCATTTGAACAAACTTTTTAGCATGCGATGCTAACAGCGATTTAAGTACGTGGAAACCATGTCATTAGCTAGTGATTCTCGATCGCAGCGCCACGACGAGGCCACCCTCCAAATTTCAGCTCATTTGAACAAACTTGTTAGCATGCGATGCTAACAGCTAACAGCGATTTAAGTGCGTGGAAACCATGTGGTCAGCTAGTAATTCTCGATCGCAGCGCCACCACGAGTCCACCCTCCAAATTTCAGCTCATTTAAACAAACTTGTTAGCATGCGATGCCAAAAACGTACATCCTTGACCAGATTTAAAAGGTGCGTCTAACAAAATCAGATTTAACAATATTGGATAAGAAAATAGAATGAAAAATAAATAAATAAATAAAAAAATGTAGCACAGCAGAAAGAGATTTTCTATTTCTGACCAAAAGGAAAACCTATTCTACCAAAATCACTATATAAATAGGCAGCAGTAATGAGCCATGGGCTTCGCCATGCCTCAACAGGAGGATGGTACACTAATAATATCATCAATTCTTACTAAATAAAATGTTTTTTTTTTTTTTAGCAGTATGTATAATCTGTATAAAACAGAAGACAAAAAAGGAGGTAAATTTCCAAAACCAGAATAGTGATAATAGATGCATTTTCTAAATGGATAGAACTATTTCCATATAACATCCAGATATTGTAACATTAGCAAAAGCACTTTGCAAAAAATATAATCCCAAAATACAGAATAGCAAAAACAATTTACAGCGATAATGGAAGCCATTCGGTAAACAAATTGACATAGAAGGTATCAGAAAATTTAGGAACAAAATAAAATAAGATAAAAAATGGTTGTGCTTTTGTCCATAAAGAGCTGGTTTAGTGGAAACATATTCAAAATAGCAGAAAGGCAAACTTGGATACATTTATCACATTGTAAAAAGTCATCACTGCTGAGTCTCCGACCCCACCTAGCGAGCAAAAGACTGATAATAGGGTGGATTCAAACGTTTAGAGCCTGGGTAGACCTGAAAGTCAGCAGAAGAACCATTACAAGCCGTGAAGTGACTTAGCGGAAGCCAAACTGAGCAGTAATGACAAAGTCAAACGGTTGTGTGGTCCTCCGGACCCTAACCGTCGTAGCAATCGAAATAATGCTTTTTTTTTTGCCTCAACACAGCGAAAGAAACCAAACCAGATCAAACACACTACCAGCCATTATTCTAAAATAGTGTTTTTAACTGATGTAGATTTAATCTAAACAAGTAAAATAAATGAAAAGAAACATGGTTAATATAAATTGATTAAATTAAATTAAATTAGAGTTATCACTTCCAACCAGCAGGTTTAGTTAAAAGAACTAACAGAACAGGTTCTAGTTAATACCGTCTACCTGGCAGACTCTGTCGTCTCGTTTAAAAAGGATTTGAAAACATGTTTATTTAGAAGAGCTTTTGGTTGATGGGTATTTTTTCACTAGTGTCACTTAAATTTTACACATGTATGTACATTTTATATAGTTGTTTTTACCTTTTCTCCTGTGCAGCACTTTGTGATTTTTATCTGTGAAAAAGCGTTTTATAAATAAATGTTGCTTAATTACTTACTTACCAGGAGTAAAAGTTTCAGAAAGAGATCTTGTGGGTCTCATAACAATTTATATCAAAGAACTGAACTAAAAGTCCAAATAACAAACCATCAGATGCAATTTAAACAGACCACCACCAGAGCAATGCTTTCAAACTCCAAATTTAGTGATTCAAGTTTCTGCAGGAAAAAGTGTATGAACAAAGTTGATAAACCAATAAATGAACAAACCAGGAGATATGAAAATAACTAGTCTTACGGTTTTTTACCTGTTAAAAGTCAAACTAATGCGACGGGCAAAGCCATTCCCTTTGAATTCAAATGATGATATTTAAATCTACTGATGCATCCTCGGACTGTCACCTCAGCCTCTTGTCCTCTTGACCATCGTTCTCCAGTCCCTCATTGTTGTTCGTGGTATGAAGAGAACACCACCTGCCTGATAAGAAGTTCAGGACAGACCCTGGTTCTCTGCAGAGATTGTTGTGAGACATCAGAAAATACCACAGACGAGGAGCATGAGGTGGAAACATGACCTTCTCACGAGACGATGTTTTGTCCAGGACAGTTCTCATGGGAGACGCTGACAGAGGAGAACAGGAGGAGCACAGTGATCCAACTAGAGATGTTTTTATGTGTTGATATGGAATAAAGGATAAATGGGAAATACTTTAAATTAAAAGTAATGTTAAATTAAAAGTAAAAGATTATTTAATGTTTTCTATTTCTGTTATAAAAGGGGGAATGGCAGTAAATATATATAAAAGCAATAAAAAACATGATGAGAGTTAAAAGATAATCTTCAAAAGACACATTTGGTAATAAGGAGCACATAGAATAAATTCTAATGACAATAATTTAAAGTCAGTATTTCTTTGGTGGTTGATCATTAATAAAATGATTGAACTGTCTAAACTGATGTGAGATGTTGCAGGTGGATCCTGAACTGATGTTGCTGCACCGCCAACAAGATCAACTTCAATTGTTTAATATTAATAAATTCAGTTTAAATAACTGTTTAAGGAAAAACAAATACTTAGTTTGCATTTAAATTTTTGGGGAAAATAATTTTCGAGACAGGAACAGATGCCTTATAGGAGGTAATTTAGATTTTTTTTTATTATTTCTTTTTGGACATTGTCTCGTTGTCAGCATGTGACGGTGTTTTGTGCTGTTGTTCCGGGCGGCGCGGCGGAAGATGGAGCACTCACACGAGCCTTGGAGGGTCTTCGTACTTTGAATAAAAAGATGAAAGATGGTTGGGCTGACATGTTTGGGAGATACAAAGCTCTTGTTATGTCTGTTTTGGGCTCCCTGGTCTTCACTGCCATTCTCACTCTGTGTGCCTGACCCTGGAGATTACGAGTAACAGTAAAACATTAGAAACCTGAGTGTAAATGTTTGTGTTCTTGCGAAAATGATCTTGCGGCTGAAAATCAATATTGAAGTGGTTGGTTACAAGTGATGTGAGAAATTAAGCAAAACATATGATAAACAGGGGGAATATGTTAGAATGTTTTTATATATAGTTACCATATTCATGCTTAATCTCAGTCTTATTTCTTCTGTCTTTATTTAGCAGCGTCACTCAGGCGCTGTTGTTTAACTCTGACTAATCATGTGTTCTGAGCTTGATAAGGGAACCCTGACCGAGACTGATTAACAGAGAAAGCAGCATCTTCCACACAGCTGCCGTCTCGGCGTCCCATGCGCGGGATGTCCTGAGATTGTACTTATGGTTGATAAACTGCTAAGCATACAAAATGTTTGTTTCCATGATGTACATCCTGTGAACCCTCCCCTTTGTTAAATGAAATAAAGACACAGGAGAAATGGTCTGTAGTGGGTAGGAGGTGTAACTTGGGCACGCTCCTAGGCCATTCTCCTCGCGAGTAATCAAAGTTCATTCGTGTTGTCTTCTTCTTTCTTGCAGATTTAATAAATGTCTGTAGCCTAAACCTGACAGGTGTTCATCTGCATCAAATGGTGTGTTACAAGAATCACATTCACGGGGACAGTCAGCTCAAATACCAAGGTATTTCAAACAGCGTTCACAATAAAAGTGTACTTCATATGTAGATCAGCTTCCAAATTCTTTTTGGAACAGGTAATGGGAGGATGGGATCAAACCACGAAACGCAATGTTGAGCATGTCAAGCAAATGAGTCACTGCTTCACCAGTCAACAGAAAGGACATGAGCATCAGTAAAGTCTGTCCTTTAGTAACCGGAGCACCAGGATACAAGGGCTTGTCACCAGCATCTCTCCCATCTTCATTGACCTAGACAAGAGAGTACATCCGAAATGTTAGTAGTTGACATATTTAAAGTTTGGGAAAAAAATGTTTTTCTTAAATTACCAATCCCACAGAGCCACTCAATTAAAACAACCACTAATAAGAGATTTTTATAATTCATATTTTCAAATCCCAAAGCATAGTATGACTCCAAACTTTGCTGAAAAATCAGTTTATTGAACACATATGATAAAGCATGCCCCCCATGTGTTGTTGTGAACACATGTTCACAATAATACTTTTCTTTACTATACTATACATCGTTTATTTCCAAATGTCATATGAAAGCATACATTTGCCAGACTATAGATGAAGGTTCTCGAGTCATCTTCTGTACTCTGTTGTTGAGGCGTAGCAGGTTTCGCCTCTCACGCAAAAGGCTCTGTCATTGGATGAGAGCAGCGAAATGTCCTAAATCTCAACTACAGAGTACAAAAGATGACTAAAGAACTTTCATCCAAGATGGACAACTCCTGTACAACTGAAAGCCTACACAGACTTTCCCAACTATGATTATTTCGTAGGAGTACAATGGTTTTCATTTCCAATATTGAATACTGGCACAAAGCGACAATGCAGGTGGAGAGGACGAAATGCCAAACATTTAGGAATCAACAATCTGTAACATGTATGTGGCTCATCTATAAATAATGTGCCTGGGTGGACATACAAATTGTATGACAAGACTCACTGTTGATTACAGAGATCACATTGGATCAAGTCAAAAATGTTGATACGTTTATGGCAGAAAACAGGGTTAATAAGCTTGTGCCATTATGTCTGAGTATCTAATTTTAAAACTCTCATTTCAGTGACTCCAGAGCTAGAGGTGATGTCACTTTTGACGTAGGCTGGAAACTGTGTAAAGATGACTTGAGTATGTATGATTACAAAGTGCACAGCTCCTTTCTTGGTTTTAGTAATGCCCTCTACCATTCTTGTCAATGCAGAGGGAAAAGAGGGGGAGATATTGACAATTTCAAACAAAAAAAATCCAAAATATGCAGTGGATCTCATTTATGCAGACACTCAGAAATATCAAATCCTACCATTGAACATTGAGGCGTGTTATCTTTTGCATTGCATCCAGATTGTCCGTCCTTTGTCTCTGTATCCCACCGCACGGAGGAGAGGACAGAAATCCTCCTGAAGGGAAGCAGCGGCGAACAGTAAGTCATAGTTCTACAAACCTTGAGATTGGATTAACACAGTAATTTATTACAAAAGACAGAAACACTGGCCATCCAGAGAATCGCCTTATACTTAGCCATTAACCACGGAGTAAAACAGCTGAGGATAAACGCGCGTCAGGTCAGTCGAAGAGCGGAAAACAAGAGAGCCAGCCAGCCAGAGCTTCCGCTAGATAAAACACGCGCTCCGCTAAATCCCCTCTTCCCATTGGCCACCGCTAGAAAGAGGCGTAAGCAACGTAATCTCCTATTGGCGGACCTTCACACAGACTGAACAAACTACGCTACCCATGATGCATTTCAGTATTTGTCCACCATCTACAGCTCAATAACAAAACAGTTCGTCGCCATTTTAACAGTTTGAATAAGTCCATGCGGGAAGCGTCACAGTTCGGAGGTCAAAGAAAACGTCATAACTCTAACAAGATCTTCAGTCTGCACATTTTCCTCTTCATTGCTGTCGACATCAAACATGTCCCTTTCAGATTCTGATGGGTATTCTTCAAACTATGGTAAAAATAAATATGATTTAGAGTTTGGAGCATATCATTAGAGAATATCAATTAAAGTGTCAGTGTTAGAATATTTACTCACCAAAAATAAAAATGGTGCATGAATGCAACAATTTAGTTTCTGTCATCGTCCTCATCTTCTGTGACATTTTTATCACATATGATCTGTGGTGTTATAACAGAGAAAGAGTTACTCAAAGTGAAAAAGAAAAATAGACATCACAGTTACGAGGTGCCAATAGGCTCTTGTCACAATGCATTGATGCTGAAAGACACGTAATGTACCGTAATGCAAAACAAACAGAAAGGCTTTGGTAGAAATGTAAAAAAAAAAAAAGATAAAACTGGTAAAAATAAATATGATTTAGAGTTTGGAGCATATCATTAGATAATACCAATTAAAGTGTTAGTGTTAGAATTTTCTCACAAAAAATTAAAAATGGTGCATGAATGCATTTACCTCTTGAGAACCTGGAGAAAAGTTTTCCTCATCGTCCTCATCATCTTCATTTTCTGTGACATTTTTATTAAGTATGACCCGTACTGGTTTAGGTATAATTAAAGAAACCAGGCGGGTTTTCGTAAGGTACACTTTTGAATTCTTGTATATTAATGAAACTATGATCGACATCCCATAAGCATCAGAGCGAAAGGCGAGGTTACGACTGAACTACATGCCCCGCCAGGGTCAAGTCTACAATGAAGATCCCGCCCATATGCCTTCTTCTCGGGGGAGGGGGTCACTTTGTGAACATATTAGACAAAAACTTGCGACATAAAAAAAAAAAAAAAAAAAAGTATGGGCGTATTTTGTTCACTTTGCTTCAGAGTAAAAAAACAAAGTAGGCTACACAGTTACAAGACAACAGTAACCTGTCGTTCATAACTTACCTTTGCTTCCTTCCATCTGTTCCGTGTTCTTTTGGGGATTTGTTCTGTGCCATCCTCCAAATACTTCTTGTACGGTCCCGAACGTTTTGCCATGATTTCGCGACAAAAATGTACGACAATTCTCCATTACGCCTTCTCGTTTCCCAGCATTCATTTCGACACAGTAGTCTCACGGTACTACAAGTAGTGCGACCCAACTTCGCTGCATAGATCTCGCAATCGCTCATTCGCACTCCTTCAACCGTTTGCACTCTTGAAGGTGAAGGAAAAAAGAAAAGAAAAACAGGAGATCGTCAACGAGATAGGTGTCTGTTAAAACCTGGATATGGCTTATGCTATGTATTACTTTAAAGACAAAGCTGTAGAGGTGGGGACAATACAACGGGTGAAGAAGGCCGACCAAAAACAAATGTCATCCAAACCTTTTAACGAGTGCCCTAATCTGGAGGATGGAGATGGCTGGTTAAACGTCAAGTGGAAAGGCGGACATAAGGGGAAAAAAGACGGCCAAAGGACGTTTCCAGCAAAGATTTTAATGATCAGCGGTCAGTATATGTGTGATTTAGTTTTTATATATTTATTTAAATAGAAAACTTTCCAGAAAATAATGTTACAACACGGTATTCGGCTTATTAAATCGATTCAATCATTTTTACTGTTTACGTTAATCAAATATACCAATATGATTGTCTAAAATTATATGTGTGAAGAGTTTATCAAGTTTATGGTGACGTTTTCTTGCATGTGAAAAATTTGAGTTGTGTGGTGTGCACCTGAGAGGGAGGTTCTCCCAACCAGAATGGAGTGGGTGTGTCGGGCACGTGGTGTGGTGTTGATAGTGGGAGGGGATATAAGGGGAAGTGCGGTGACACAGAGGGTTGGTTATCTGACAGGTAAACTGTCAGACGGTTGGAGAAAATAAAGGAAAAAGCGACTCGACTCCTTCGTCCGTCTCCTCTTTCTCCGCCTCCACATTGGTGACCCTGACAAGCGAACATGTCGACCGAAGCCAGCAGCAGTGCAATCCCCGGCGGCGCGGCGGCCGGTGCGCCCGTGGTGTACGCCGCAGCGGTAAAATTACCGGAGTTTTGGCCACATCATCCGGAACCGTGGTTCCAGCACATCGAGGCGCAGTTCCACCTCCGAGGAGTCATGGCCGACGACACCAAGTATTACCACGTCGTGGCAGCTCTGGACTCTTCCACCACCCGCCGAGTGATGGGGCTGCTCCGGGACCCGCCGGCGCAAGGAAAGTACGCCGCCCTCAAGACTCTGCTCCTGCGGCTGTTCCAGATTCCCGACGCCGAGCGAGCCGAGCGTCTCCTGTCTCTCAACGGCTTGGGAGACAGTAAACCCACGGAGCTGATGGAGAACATGTTGGCGCTGCGGGGATCGGAGGACGCGGAGTTCCTGTTTATCCACCTGTTTCTGCGTCAACTCCCAGCTCCGGTCCGCACGGCACTGGCGAGTTCTCCACTCGTGCACACAAAGGACTATCGGGGGCTGGCGGAAGAGGCAGACAAGCTCCTGCTCGCATCACGGCAGTACGGAGTGCATGCAGTCCTGCCGGAGCCACCGGAACACCGGCCGGAGGAGGAAGCGCAGTTTGCGGTCGGGACGATTACGGATCGGCGCAGGAATGACAACCAGCTGTGTTTTTTTCACCGGCGGTTCGGGAGCAGAGCCAAGCGCTGCACGCCGCCCTGCTCCTTCTCTGTGCAGGGAAACGCCAGACCCGGCACTCGTTAGCAGCCATGAGCGCCGGGGACATCGGAACGCTGCTCTTCATTAAAGACTCTGTATCCGGGAGGCGCTTCCTCGTGGATACCGGGGCCCAGCGGAGCATCATTCCCGCCTCCTTCACCGACGTCGAGAGCGGCGGTAAAGGGCCGCCTCTGGATGCTGCGAACGGGACTTCCATCCGCACATTTGGCACCAGGTTCGTGAATGTGTGTTTTAATGGCCGTCAGTTCGGATGGGATTTTGTGATGGCTGCTGTGTCCGTGCCCATCCTGGGAGCAGATTTTTTGTGTGCGCATGGACTCCTGGTGGACATGGTGAATCGCCGCCTAGTGGACGCCGTCTCATTCTCCTCCTTCTCCTGCACGTTGGGGAAAGGAGAAGCGGTGTCCCTTGCTAATATCTTGGCTTCGGGGGATGTGTACCAGCGGCTCCTGGCAGAGTTTCCTGAACTGACAGTCCCCACGTTTTCAGCAGCCGTAGTCAAACACGGAGTGGAACATTATATCCCCACGGCTGGGCCGCCGGTGTTTGCTCGCCCCCGCCGACTGGATGCGGCAAAGCTGGCGATTGCTAAGGAGGAGTTTGCCACTATGGAGAGACTGGGTATCGTGCGGCGCTCTGACAGCCCGTGGGCATCCCCCTTGCATATGGTCCCAAAATCTGATGGGAGTTGGAGGCCTTGTGGGGATTTTCGACGCCTTAATACGGTCACGGCACATGATCGGTACCCTGTTCCGCACATCCAAGACTTTTCTGTCCACCTGGCAGGGAAGGTAATATTTTCCAAGGTGGATCTGGTGAGAGGCTACCACCAGGTGCCAGTCCACCTGCAGGATGTAGCCAAAACTGCAGTGATCACACCTTTTGGACTATTTGAGTTTCTGCGGATGCCATTTGGTTTGAAAGGTGCAGCACAAACGTTCCAGCGCTTGATGGACTCCGTGTTAAGGGGCTTACCTTTCCTATTCATCTACCTGGATGACATCCTGGTGGCCAGCGCCTCGCCCGCGGAGCACCTGCTACATCTGCGTCAGCTTTTTGAAAGACTGCAGGAGCATGGACTGATCGTGAACCCAGCTAAGTGTTGTTTTGGACTCTCAGAGATTGACTTTCTGGGCCACCATGTGGCAGCACTGGGAGTGGTGCCCTTACCGGCTAAGGTGAAAGCAATCACTGCTTTTCCGCGCCCAAAGACCATCAGGGCACTGCAGGAGTTCCTGGGCATGGTGAACTTTTACAACCGCTTCATCAGACATGCAGCTCAGCTGATGCGGCCTCTTTATGAAGCCCTGAGGGGCGGAAAGGCCAAGCAGGACGTGAACTGGTCCGCAGAGAGGATCCTGGCTTTCGAAAAGGCCAAGGCTGCGCTCTCCAACACCGCCATGCTGGCCCACCCATCTCCCACGGCACCGGTAGCGCTCACCACCGATGCCTCGGACTACGCAGTGGGCGCAGTATGTGAACAATGGGTGGCTGGAGCCTGGCAGCCTCTGGCGTTTTTCAGCAAACAACTGCGCGACAACGAGAGGAAGTACAGCACATTCGACAGAGAACTTTTGGCTCTTTTCCTCGCTGTCCGCCATTTTAGGTTCCTGTTGGAAGGTCGGCGGTTTACTGCCTTTGTGGACCACAAGCCCCTCACCTTCGCCATGTCCAAGACCTCGGAGCCATGGTCTGGGCGGCAGCAGCGCCACCTTTCTGCCATTTCCGAGTTCACCACAGACATTCAGCACGTGGCTGGAAAAAGCAATGCTGTGGCCGACTGCCTCTCCCGGGCACACGTGGACTCTGTGCACCTTGGGGTGGACTACACTGCCATGGCCAGCGACCAGCAGGTGGACTCTGACATCCAGGCCTTCAGGACAGCCACCACAGGTCTACAACTGCAGGATTTGCTGTTCCACGACGATGGTGCCACACTCCTCTGCGACGTGTCTACAGGTCAGCCCCGCCCCATGGTACCTTCTGGCTGGAGACGGCAGGTTTTTGATGCTGTTCATGCCCTAGCGCATCCAGGCGTGAGAGCATCGGTGAAGCTAGTGGGGGCAAAGTTTGTCTGGCCGGGCCTCAAGAAGGACGTCAGGAGCTGGGCAGCCTCCTGTGTGGCGTGTCAGCGGGCCAAGGTACAGCGTCACACCAAAGCCCCCCTAGAACCGTTCCTGGTCCCGGAACGGAGGTTTGACCATGTGCATCTGGACTTGGTGGGTCCGCTGCCTCCCTCCCAAGGCTTCACTCACCTCCTCACCATGGTGGACAGGACCACCAGGTGGCCAGAGGTGGTCCCGCTGGCTTCAACAACGTCGGCAGAGGTGGCTCGCGCTTTTATAGCCACCTGGGTGGCACGGTTCGGCACGCCCTTGGACGTCACTTCGGACAGAGGCTCCCAGTTCACGTCTGAGCTGTGGACAGAGGTGGCTAAAGGCCTGGGAGTGCAGCTGCACCGGACGACGGCATTCAACCCACAGGCCAATGGACTTTGTGAGCGGTTCCATCGCACAATGAAGGCCGCGCTCCGAGCCACACTCACAGACAGCAACTGGGCTGACCGACTGCCATGGGTCATGTTGGGCCTGCGTTCGGCTCCGAAGGAAGATCTCCAGTCATCGTCTGCGGAGCTGGTGTTGGGGCAGCCACTACGGGTCCCCGGAGAGTTCCTGCCACAGCCATCGGAACCCTGGGGGGTCACAGCAGGACGACCAAGGTTCAACGGCGCAGTCCACACCTTCGACCCGGTCCCAGTTCATCACTGCCTTCCCCGGTCATACGTCCCAAAAACCCTGATGACAGCCAAATATGTCTTTATCAGACATGACGCTCACCGTTCCCCACTTCAGCCGCCGTATGACGGCCCCTTTTATGTCCTGGAGGCAGGGACAAAGAACTTTGTGGTGGACATGGGGGGTAAACGGGTCCGGGTTTCACTGGACCGCCTGAAGCCGGCCCACACCATGCCGGAGCAGCCGGTGGAGGTGGCACAGCCCCCAAGACGTGGGCGCCCCCCCAAGTCGTCAGCTGCCACAGCGCCTGCACCTGCAGTAACCCCGGTGCCGGTACCTGCACCTCCTCCTGCACCTCCTCCTGTGGTGGTGCAGCGCAGCCGATATGGTCGGCTGTGCAGACCACCCAAGTGGGACTAAAGAAAAAAAAAAAAAATGTTTTTTGTAGTAGTACCATTCTGATTGTTCGGGGGGGGCCTGTGTGGTGTGCACCTGAGAGGGAGGTTCTCCCAACCAGAATGGAGTGGGTGTGTCGGGCACGTGGGATGGTGTTGATAGTGGGAGGGGATATAAGGGGAAGTGCGGTGACACAGAGGGTTGGTTATCTGACAGGTGAACTGTCAGACGGTTGGAGAAAATAAAGGAAAAAGCGACTCGACTCCTTCGTCCGTCTCCTCTTTCTCCGCCTCCACAGTTGACATATTCATTATTGTGCTTTTTGTGTCCCATTGCACTCTTGTAATGTTTCTCATAGACAATTACACCGACCTGTGTAAAAAGAGAGAGGACTTTATAAAAGGAGAAGATATCTGGAAAAGACCAAAATATTATGATAAACGAAAGAGAACGGCCAACAGCAAGTGGATGGAGAAAGAGAAAGAGACCGAAAGGCAATCAAAACAGGTAAAACCTGGGATTCTATTGGGGCTGCAGATTACAGTAGATCATGTTTTTCAAACCTAAATATGTGCCCTGTGTTTTTACTCCTCCCCCTTGAACTGCAACCTTATCGTGGTGGGGGAGTTTGAGCACCCGAATGACCCTCGGAGCTATGTTGTCGGGGGGCTTGCCCCCCCAGTAGGGTCTCCCAAGGCAAACAGGTCCGAGGCGACGGGTCAGACTAAAAGCAGTTCACAAAACCCCCATGGATACACGCAAGAGGAGCAAGGTGACGTCGCCCGGTTTGGCGCAGCCGGGGCCACACCCTGGAGCCAGGCCCGGGGTGGAGGCTCGCACGCGAGCGCCTGGTGGCCGCGTTCTTGCCCGCGGGACTCGGCCGGGCTCAGCCCGAAGGGACGACGCGGGCCCCTCTTCCTCATCCTCCTGTGGACCCACCACCCACAGAGGCTGCCGTAGGGGTCGGGTGCAGTGTGGATTGGGTGGCAGTCGACGGCAGGTGCCTCGACGACCCGATCCCCGGACACGGACTCTGGCTTTTGGGACATGGAATGTGACCTCGCTGGGGGGGAAAGAGCCCGAGCTTGTGAGGGAGGTTGAGAGATACCGGCTAGATATAGTCGGGCTCACCTCCACTCACAGCTTGGACTCTGGAACCCAGCTCCTCGACAGGGGCTGGATACTCCACTTCTCTGGAGTTGCCCGCGGTGTAAGGCGGCGGGCTGGAGTGGGCTTGCTTATTGCCCCACAGCTCAGCCGCCACGTGTTGGAGTTCACCCCGGTGAACGAGAGGGTTGCGTCCCTACGCCTACAAGTAGGGGACAGGTCTCTGACTGTTGTCTCGGCCTATGCACCGAACAGCAGCTCAGAGTACCCAACCTTCTTGGAGTCCCTGGGAGGGGTGCTGGATAGTGCCCCAACTGGGGACTCCATTGTTCTCCTGGGGGACTTCAACGCCCACGTGGGTAATGACAGCGAGACTTGGAAGGGGGTGATTGGGAGGAACGGCCTCCCCGATCTGAACCCATGGTGGACACCGGAAGTAAGGGATGCCGTCAAGCTGAAGAAGGAGTCCTACCGGGCACTGTTAGCTCATAGGACTCCCGAGGCAATCGACAGGTACCGGCAGGCCAAGCGAGCTGCAGCCCGGGCTGTGGTGGAGGCAAAAACTCGGGTCTGGGAGGAGTTCGGAGAGGCCATGGAGGAGGACTTTCGGTCGGCCTCGAGGAAATTCTGGCAAACCGTCCGGCGCCTCAGGCGGGGGAAGCAGTTCTCCACCAACACTGTTTACAGTGGAAGTGGGGAGCTGTTGACCTCAACTGGGGACATTGTTGGGCGGTGGAAGGAATACTTCGAGGACCTCCTCAATCCCACCACCACGTCTTCCATTGAGGAAGCAGAGACTGGGTTCTCAGAGGTGGACTCGTCCATCTCCCAAGCTGAAGTCACCGAGGTTGTTGTGAAGCTCCTCGGTGGCAAGGCACCGGGAGTGGATGAGATTCGCCCAGAGTTCCTTAAATCTCTGGATGTGCAGGGACTGTCGTGGCTGACTCGTCTCTGCAACATCGCGTGGCGGGCGGGGACAGTACCTCTGGACTGGCAGACCGGGGTGGTGGTCCCTCTCTTTAAGAAGGGGGATCGGAGGGTGTGTTCCAACTACAGAGGGATCACACTCCTCAGCCTCCCCGGGAAAGTCTATTCCAGGGTACTGGAGAGGAGGGTCCGGCCGTTAGTCGAACCTCGGATCCAAGAGGAACAATGCGGTTTTCGTCCTGGTCGTGGAACACTGGACCAGCTCTATACCCTCCGCCAGGTGCTTGAGGGTTCGTGGGAGTTCGCCCAACCAGTCCACATGTGTTTTGTGGATCTGGAGAAGGCGTTCGACCGCGTCCCCCGAGATGTCCTGTGGGGGGTGCTCCGGGAGTGCGGAGTCCGGGGTCCCTTGTTGAGGGCTGTTCGGTCCTTGTATTCCCGGAGTAGGAGTCTGGTTCGCATTGCCGGCAGTAAGTCGGACATGTTCCCTGTGCACGTTGGCCTCCGGCAGGGGTGTCCTTTGTCACCGGTTCTGTTCATCATATATATGGACAGAATTTCTAGGCACAGCCGGGGGCCGGAGGGGGTCCGGCTTGGGGACCACAGAATCTCATCTCTGCTATTTGCGGATGATGTGGTTCTGTTGGCCCCATCAAGCCTGGATCTCCAGCGTGCACTGACACGGTTCGCAGCCGAGTGTGAAGCAGCTGGGATGAGGATCAGCACCTCTAAATCCGAGGCCATGGTTCTCGACCGGAAAAAGGTGGCTTGCCCCCTCCAGGTCGGTGGAGTGCCCTTGTCCCAAGTGGAGGAGTTTAAGTATCTTGGGGTCTTGTTCACGAGTGGGGGAAAGATGGAGCGTGAGATCGACAGGCGGATCGGTGCAGCGTCTGCAGTTATGCGGACGTTGTATCGGTCCGTCGTGGTGAAGAAGGAGCTGAGCCAAAAAGCGAAGCTCTCGATTTACCGGTCGATCTTCGTTCCTACCCTCACCTATGGTCATGAACTATGGGTCATGGCCGAAAGAACGAGATCCCGGATACAAGCGGCTGAAATGAGCTTCCTCCGTAGGGTGGCTGGGCGTACCCTTAGAGATAGGGTGAGGAGCTCAGTCACCAGGGAGGAGCTCGGAGTAGAGCCGCTGCTCCTCCACATCGAGAGGAGCCAGCTGAGGTGGCTCGGGCATCTATTTCGGATGCCCCCCGGACGCCTCCCGAGGGAGGTGTTTCGGGCATGTCCCTCCGGTAGGAGGCCTCGGGGCAGACCCAGGACACGCTGGAGGGACTATGTCTCTCGGCTGGCCTGGGAACGCCTTGGGGTGCCACCGGAGGAGCTGGAGGAAGTGTCTGGGGCGAGGGAAGTCTGGGCTACTCTGCTCAGACTGCTGCCTCCGCGACCCGGCCCCGGATAAAGCGGTAGCCAATGGATGGATGGATGGATGTTTTTACTCATCCATTATGTGTGAAAAAGGGGTGGAGATTTCTGGGTTCAGAAGATATTTAAAAAGTTAGGTTTTCATCCAAGATAATATCTATAACTAGAAAATTCCCGCGGAAATTTTATTGTGCCTGCCACCTGCCGCCCCCTGCTGCCGAGCGAGGTAGTGTGAAAAATACGTGGAAATCATGTCATTAGCTAGTGATTCTCGATCGCAGCGGCAGCACGAGACTACACTGTAAATTTCAGCTCATTTGAACAAACTTTTTAGCATGCGATGCTAACAGCTAACACCGATTTAAGTGCGTGGAAACCATGTGGTCAGCTAGTAATTCTCGATCGCAGCGCCACCATGAGGCCACCCTCCAAATTTCAGCTCATTTGAACAAACTTGTTAGCATGCGATGCTAACACTTGCGATTTAAGTACGTGGAAACCATGTCATTAGCTAGTGATTCTCGATCGCAGCGCCACCACGAGGCCACCCTCCAAATTTCAGGTCATTTGAACAAACTTGTTAGCATGCGATGCTAACAGCAAACAGCGATTTAAGTGCGTGGAAACCATGTGGTCAGCTAGTAATTCTCGATCGCAGCACCACCACGAGGCGACCCTCCAAATTTCAGCTCATTTAAACAAACTTGTTAGCATGCGATGCTAACACCAGCGATTTAAGTACGTGGAAACCATGTCATTAGCTAGTGATTCTCGATCGCAGCACCAGCACGAGTCCACCCTCCAAATTTGAGCTCATTTGAACAAAGTTGTTAGCATGAGATGCTAACACCTGCGATTTGCCTGAAAAGCGCAGAAGTTACCTCCCAGGTGTGGCTGACCTGGAATCTGGAGTTTTATGACATTCTGAGATGGTAGGCCAATTAGCTTAGCGCGGCGGCTAACTAGCTAGTGCGCCGTGATCGCAGCACCCCCATGAGGCCACCCTCCAAATTTCAGCTCAATTGAACAAACTTTGTAGCATGCTAATTGGCATGCTAACAAGTGTTGATGCTGAGTCATTGCCATCAGCATTAAAATGCATTGAAAAGTATGGTGCCTAAGCTACTGTGTGTGTGTGAGCACTGTGTGGTCAGCCATCATGTTACTGGTCCAGCCAATCAGAGGAGCCGTGTGTGTTGCCAGGCAGATTTGGAGCAGCTTGTGTGATGTCATGGAGCCGGCTCCTGATTGACAAGCTGCTGCAGGTGGCAGAGACTATGAGACCTTATCTGAGGGAAGAAGGTGTTTAAGCACAAACGGAGGTCCCGAACAACTGCTTATAGTTGGAGAACCGTGACACTTGGGTGAAAAAATCCTTGACCGTGGGCGTCGGGAGAAGTTGAAGGACGTGCGGTGTGGTTTTCGTGTCCTCACGAGGTTCCGTCTCCCCGTGAGGACTTGAAACAAATGGCTGAACTTTGGGGATTTGGGGAGAAAATGACTCGTCAAAATGTATTGGCGCGGATGAGGCAGAATCCTGCGCTCCCTGTCAATTAAGTCCACTGGAGGAAGAACCGTGTCTCTCTGAGACAAAAGTGTCCCCTCGTGAGAAGCACAACGCCTGTAGCTACATTTTGATGTATAATATGTTGAGAAAGACAAAGAAATGTGGCCGTGGCGACGAGATAAAAACTTTTTTTTTTTCTGTAAAACGGCAGTTTCTCTCACTCTAACTGACATCTCACCCTCTAGCTTTTCCACATACACACCCATACAAAACTGGAAAAAGGAGGGAAAAGTTGATGACATTTGAAGGCTCACAGTTTAAAATTGGTGAAACTTTTGAAAAATTCGAGGACATATCTGAATACAGAATAAGCGCGGCAACGTTTTAAGAGTAAATTGGAGTCTGTAGCTGAAGATTTGGCGACGTGATGTGGCGGGGAAAAAGTGTGATTTTTTTTCTGTTTTTTCTTGGCTCCCATGTTAAGCGGATGTAAAAATCATCGCCGTTTTTTACGTGTTGTTCGGAAGCAGTTTGCGATATCCATAATCCAAATGGATGCACAGGATTCCCGATAATTCCCTACGTAGCGATATGCTTTTTGTCTACGTACTCCAAACGGTGCGGGACTAGTAGTCCGGCAATCTTTGTGTGGCAGAGGAAGAATAATATAAAAAAAAAACGGCGCTTTCCCAGGATTGTAATAATTGTGCGATGCCTCTTAAAGAGGCAGGCACAATTAATAATGAAAATACTGAAAACTGACCTATCTTTTAGCTATGACAAAAATCGGCCAGTGACTGAGCAGTGAGCATGCTTGCTGTCATGATCCTGCTTTCACTCCTCCCCTCCTGTGTTCCCCTTAGCTCCGCCCCTGTGCACTGCTTCCTCCTCCTGATCACAGCTGTTTGTTATTGTCATTAGTGTGTGGAGTTTCTCCTCAATCGCCTGCACTGGTTTTGCCCTCCTGCCTGCCCGACCTCGCCTCCTGGATTTCCTCCTCCATTACCTGCTCTGGTTTAGATCTTGGACTGCATGACTTTGCTTCTGCTGTGGGTTTTTTTTGAGAATAAAACACTGTTGAACTGAGCTTCTTGTCTGCCGTGCAATTGAGTTCACAAACCCTGACACTTGCTTACCCCTCTTTATTAGCTGATAAAACAAGTTCACTCATGTCAATTTGGTTACATTTCTTAATGAGGAAAATGGGCTCAGCCCATGTTACATTGACGTTTTTTTAGATGAGCTGATGTAAAGCATTTTTTTACACTGCAAGTTGCAGTTATTTAGTACCATATAGTGGATCATAACACCATGCTGTACTGACACATTTGGGGAAACACACTTCTTCAGGAATCATCTGCACATCACAAGAACATTTAAAAAGCCAGCACATTTCAACCATAGACGTCGTCATCAGATCTTGATGTTATTGTGCCTGTGTTTTTGTGTCTTGTAGTCAACTTCTGAATGTGAGGAAACATCAGAAGAGGACCAGCCTCCCAGGAATTGGAGGCGGACACTGCGTCAAATCAAGCAATTAAGAGCAGAGAACAAGAGGCTCAAAGAAAGCAATGTTCAACAGATTGTAGAAGCAATCAGGGGTATGTTTAGTTGTGTTGTTGTGTATTTTAGCAGGGGAAAAGCATATATATTTTTTTGCAGAAAAAAATGCATTCTGTGAAAACAGGATCAACTGTATTGGACCTCCAAGTATTCAAAACTTTTTTTCCTAAAGATTCAGATTTCTAAAACTTGCACCAATTCACAATCTGTTTTTGTCACTTTTCCTAAGTGAAACAGGCATACTGTGCATATGGCAATTTTTTTGAATTAGAAGACCAAGCGTTCTGTAGCACTCTGACTCATTATTTTCTCATTCATACAGTATGGTTCCCTCTACCTCTGTCACTTCCTCTTCCCCAGGTAGGGCTAAACGGCCGTTACATAGCAGCTGCCTCTACCCTCCTCCCGGCCTGTCACTTCTCCCTGCGTGCTGAACTGTGTGTTTCTCAATGTGTGCCACTCGCTTGTATACAACCCCGCATGGCAACAACTACAGCGCAACCTAACACACAGCTGCTGAATGATTGGCTGTTTGCCTGTTACTGGTGACGTCTGGGGATATGATAGGTTGTTTCCACATGCTGGGTCCACCCCTCTGTTAGCTAATTGGCTGTTCATAATGTGGCGTAAGTATTTTAAATGTGCTGAATGTTTCTGTTCTCGTTACAGAGCTTCCAGCTGTTGTTCAAGAGTTAAGACACATAACTGAGCAGCTTTCATCGTTCTCAAGCTCTTCCTCTGCACAATCAACATCCATGCGACCAGTGCAACCTGAACACTTGCCTGTATCTTCCCCTGCATCTCCTCAAGTGGAGTCTGATGACATGGTAATGTGGGAACGTTTACAAATGTTTCTAAATTTGGCCATTGTAATCTTTTACAATTTAAACCTCTTGGGGTCGATTATGGCTCACATCACACATTGCCAGATAATCACTTGGTGGCACTCTTCCAATTAAAATACAAGGCCATCTCGTTGGCAACCTGTTTTAAAACACAGGCAAGACTGGTGCTTCTCAATCTTTTTTAGCTGCATCCCTAAACATGTTATCACTATTCAGTTCCTCCAGGATGTTGCGATCGCACTTATTAATACAAACTCCACAAAATCAGTGCGGAATTGCACCTTTTCCAAAAGCCCGCAACTATTCCACTAATACAATCAGAGTTATCAGAGTTGTATTCACCTTATTCCGCCCCGCCCACTTTTACTTCTGTCCCACACTTCCGTTTGAAATGCACTTCCGGTTCCAGCGAAATCGCATTCGTTTCAACGGAGAACTACTGGGAAGACTTGCATCTAAAATATCATATAAGGTAGGTTATTTTGCGTCAAATGTGCTATGATCATGTACACCAACAAGTAAACGATGCATTGCTTCTGTTGATAGTTTGAAAATGACTTTGAGGTGTTTCTAGAGCCCGTTTGCCGGTCAGATGGCATCCCTTCCTCTTCACTGAGGAGAGCAAAGAGCAACAATCTGGAGGATTCTTAAGTGTGGAAACACAATATTCCATATAGAGCTGACTTTATTACAGACTACACTGTCTAAATCAGTGTGTCCAGTGCTAAATGCTGTCATTATAGTGCCGCAGCGCGGAGTTGGCAGTGTTTACAAGACGACAGGCTAACGTTGCCAACTAGTTAGCTTCCAGCCGGTCCAGCGATTCTTAAGCTATTCTTGCTTAGGAAATTAAGGCATCTGGTAAACAAACCCAGCAACTAAAGACTACCCAAAACATGCTTTGTAAAGATATGCAGCATGTCCATGTCGGGAAATATTTAGCTGCTGCAGGAACAGAAATAACCATAAAGCTATTTGCTATTAGCAGACACAACAAAATCAATATGAAATAGCAGATTAATACAAAAAGGCCAATCGAGTAGCAGTAGTAATAAGCAACTATCTCAATACTGTAACAAAATAAACATATGTGAGCTATATACCCTGCAAATGAATAGCTATAGATGAAAAATCAAACAAATGGTGGTGTAATAATGTTTCAAACGTAGTAGTACGTGTTTGTACGTAATATTCACGCTCATCTAGTAGCCACCAGAAAGACACAGACAGCTGTTAAATAATTTGATAGTTGTTTTAAAAGATTTGAATTAATGCTCACTACCATCACCTTAGGCCCATACATTTGATGATGATAATGTAGTCTAGTCTATTCTAAAACTGAGAACAGTAAAGCATGAATGTAAAAACTAAAGTACAGCTACTTTATCTCTTATTATACTTTCTGTTGCACCAATAGTCTGTTATATTGTATTTCCATTTGTAAAACTCTGTTTTTCTGACTCTGCTAATGACTTGTCTTTCACTGTGTGTCACAGAAACATGGAGAGAACGACATGGGAAGAGACCACACATGCACTGAGGAGCTCGGGAGGAATATCTTTGGCTCACCCAAGAGATATTTCAGAGTGGGTGGATGACATGAGAAGATGGCCGGAAATAGTATATGCCGACATTTTTTATTATTTTGTTTTGTCGCTTGGGGTAGATGGTTCTGCTATGCGGAACTTTAAAAGCACTGAGGCATACCAATATTTGCACAGTGGTAAAGTTGGCCGTCGGTTGGTTCACCAGGAGAGGGACTATATATTTTTGAAAGCCAGTGTGAGCCCAAGCCAGGCCAGCGCACAAGCTCACTTGGCTTGGGTGTTGGCTTCAACTAATGGAGCAGTGGAGACGACAGGATGCACCTGCATTGCTGGGTTAGGGAGATCCTGCAGTCATGCTGCAGTAATACTGTGGAAGGTGGCTTGAACCAATGTGGAAATGTTTGCCATAAAATAATACATAAATAGAATAAATCTAAATACAATTCATATATGTCTGTAAGTATTTGAGTTTAAATTGTTATAATGCTGTGTATTTTATTGTTTTTCTGAAAATGTTAACTTGTTTTCTTTTTTTTGGGGGGGGGGGGTGTCACAGTAACAGCTGCTGAATTTACATCTAAAGGTGTTTCTTCTTCATGGGTATCATCTTCCACAGCACAGGTGGCAGATGCAGCTGAAGACACAGACACATTCAATTAGTTTTTGAGAAATTGTATAACATTCAGGGGCAAATTATAATTTCTATTGACAAAGCACACTGACCAGAGTAGGTTTTTTTTTGGTTTTTTTTACCAGAGGTGGGTAGTGAAGGAATATACAAGTTAAACATTTGATTTCTGTGAGACAACTGAACACATTGTATTGTTATCTTCCTACACAGCTGGGATTTCTCCCACTGCTAAAGTTGGGAAAAACAAAGCTGTAAATTAATGTTCAGGGACATCCCAAGTTGGTTGGCGATGTCTCCTCAGTGCTCCATTCTGCACAATTCATGGTTAAGGTAAGATTGGAACAGATAAGAGGTCAGAGGTCACTTTGGTCCCACGGAACGTCAAGCTCTGAGTAAAACCAGTTTTAAGCAGTTTTGGAGACAAAGGAATAGCAACGTCACCATAGCAACACATACATCACGAGGAACTGGCCAATGTGAGGTTGAGGTGTCGTATGCAAATGTATAAATATGAACCCCGCGTTGCAACGGGGCCCTTCTTCATTGTAAACCTGGCCTATATACTTGGGTCTGCAAGGAAGAACGGTCCGAGCTCGTATAGATGTAAACTCTGATATATGGAATTTTGTAGCACTGTATAATCTGATATGCAATTTTGTAATCTCTTCTTTGTGTGATTATTAAATGCATTATTGAAGAAATTAACGCTCTCTTTCTGCCTCTCCCGGATCAAACGAACATGCAGGAATTCAGGGGAACACAGGTACGAATTCCAACAGTTTGGTGACCCCGACGTGATCCGACGAGAGGTTGTAGAGAGGTGGGGGATTTCAGTGGCCGGACTCAACAGTGCACACAATTGAAGGTAAGAAGACGCCTTTTGAAAAGTCTTCAATTTGAGTCTGGTTGTTTGAATTCTACACTGTAAAATAACTGTTAAATTTAACTCAGATTTAGAAGCTATATTTGGCATGAAATAAAATTGCATATACCAGAGACATTAAAAAGGGTTGGAGCACTATAAAGATAATTGATGTTGGATCGCCTTATAGTAGAAGGCTGGAGCACATCGAAATGGGATTCGGACACCCAGACTGGCAAGTCAAAGTATAGGTTCGGTGCTGGATCGCCTGGTAGTAACAGGCTGGAGCGCACCAAAACGGGATCTGGACTCCCAGACTGGCATGTCAAAATAAAGGTCCGGTGTCGGAGCACCTAAAAGTAAGCGGTTCGCAACCGCAGAGGTTGTAGCCTCTCTAATAGGGATTCGGACACCCAGACTGGCATGTCAAAGTATAGGTTCGGTGCTGGATCGCCTGGTAGTAACAGGCTGGAGCGCACCAAAGAGTGAAGGACACTCGACGCACTGCTGTTTGTCTAATCATGTGTTGAGAAGTATGAAAGAGACGAGTGAATGAAAAACTGTGTGAAATCCGGGATATTTTAAAAGCTGCTGTAAGAGTGAGTGAGACAATTATTGTTTGTTTGTTAAATTTGTCTCAAGGAAACTGTTAAGTCTGTGTCCATTGAAGAAGTGGTTGCAATAGTACCAAATCCACGCATACTGATTGAGCTCTGGCTGTCCAAGAGCACACAGTCCAAGCACAGTTGGTGCTTGGACTGTGTGTGTGTGTGTGCGTGTGTGCGTGTGCAGGTGTGTGTGTGTGTGTGTACGCATTCCAAAGGGTAATAAGAGTGTTGATCTGCCCCGCTCACGGTTGTAGTGAGAAAGACCTGAGAGAGAGAATTAGCATTTTCTCCCTCATTTTTCTTTTCTCCTCGGGACAGCTTACAGCGAGCAAACAGGGGAGATCTTTTTTATTTTTTATTTTTTTATTTTTCCAAACATCTGATCTGAATAGTGTATCTGTTTGAACTGCATGTGGTGTAACATTACAACTGTAAAAAATGGACGGTGAGTTTGATGGAGAGAGAGATTGGTTCGACTGGGGAATGTGCCTACATTGGAAATGACGATGGGGGATCAATTGCAGAGGGTATTTAATCAGATGGGAAGTTCTGAAAGTACAAGGAAGAAGGCTGAGAAAGTGAAAAAGAAGACTAAGGTAAGTGTTGAAAAATGGCAGAGAGAAGGTTTATTTCCTGTTAATAGCAGTAAATATGACGTGTTTAAAACACTGATAGAGGTTGAGAAATGTGTGCAGAGAATGTGTAAGGAAGAAGGGGAAAAGAAAAAAAGGAATTGGGGATCGAAGAAAAGAATTAAGAAGTTGCGAGAAATGCAAGGGTTGACCCATTCACTAGGTGTTCATGCGAGTCTGTCTAAGTTTTTACAGGATACGTCCAGTGGAGAGAGAGAGAGAATGGTTCCCTCCGCTCCGCAGTTGCAAAAGCCTGCACATCCGGAAGCTCCGGGCACCCAGACCAGCCTGTCTCTCTCCCCCTCCCTCAAGGGAGTGGAGACTCCTGCCCCCCCACCCCCCCCTCCTCCTTATCTTGAGCAGCGGAGTGATTTGCACACTCACTCTGCACAAATGCCCACACTTTATGTTAACAATGGCACATTGGATGTTGATTATGAAGGTTATACAGCACCACTCAGCTCCCACAGATCACCAACAACACGTCCACACATTCAGGAAGAAGGTCACAGGGAGTCAGTCAACTTAGGGGCAAGATATGAGAAAGAGATGCAACAGAGACGCAGAACACGTAGCATTTAACCACCACCACTTTCACAATGCAGCGCAGATGTGAACTACATCTGGCAGTCCACACAACATCGCAACTATCTAGTAGCAGCTCACCTCAAAGGAGAGTTCAACATGTTTCTCACACACATAAAACCCTGAAAACACCCTCTGACTGCGGTCAGCCACTAACATTTCAGCCTCTGTTTCAGACTGAAGCAGGACCATCTACGCCGTCCATGCATCATAGACAAGGAGCCCGGAGCTCATCTCCTGTAAATATGAGCGCCGCTGTCGGGGACATGCATAATCTGCAACTTCCAATGGTTTGGAATGAGGATCGACATTCTTATGACTACAAACCTTGGAAACCCATGGACCTTAACTGCATCAAGGAGAAACTCCCCCCTCTGACACAGGGTGGGAGCAAGTGGATGCAGGCTGTTGTGTCTGCCACTGGTCACGCTGTAATGGCGTTAGGTGATCTGCGCGCTTTATTAGGAGGAACAATGACTGTGTCAGAAATGAATGCATTTGAACAAGAAGCTGATATCACTGTTGTAACAAATGAACACCCAATTACCAGTGAAATGGGAAAAAGAGTTGGTGATGCATTGCGTAAACTTTATCCTGTTTCTCTTGCTCCTATTGCAGAGTGTCAGTATTGCCCCAAGGAAGGAGAAGACGCACTGGCATTTGTTAAAAGGGCCAGAGCGGATTGGATTGATAGAACGGGAGTTGACCCCAGCTCGACCCCTATTCTTCTTCTATCTTTCAGATCAGCTGTACTAAGAGGCGTACCACCACCTGTACGGGAGGCGATGGAAGCCAATCCTGACATGCATACGGCTGACGACACCAGATGGACAACACATTTCACTCACCACTTTATGAGACACATGAAACAGGCAGAGGAAGAAAAGGGTGAGGTAGAAAAGTTAAAATTACAACTGATGCGCAGGCAGCTGGAAAATGAGAAGAAAACACACTCAGAGCGCAGTAAAGCAGGAAAAAATACAGAGAAGTGCATTCAAGCTCCACAGGTCCCTGCCCTCCAATGCAAATGATGGCACCGCCACCGATGAGATCACAGCTAAGAAATTGGGGCCTCCTCGACCCAGAGGTCGAGGAAGAGGATTCAGGAGACAATCAGGTAACAGACCATCTCACAATAACTGTCTGATTTGTGGACAACCAGGTCACTGGGCAAGGACATGTCCAAACGGAGCACAGATGGGATATCCTCCATACATCCCTCAACCACCATGGCCTGGCACAGGGTGTGAGCCGACGCCAACTCCACCCACTCAGCTCCACGCCGCTCCAAAGCCAGAAGCTGCTCCAGTCCTCGGGTGGAATTTTACGCTTTAAGGGAGGGTAAAATGCCACTTTCATGGAAACAAGCAACCATTTCTGTTATTCCAAAAGAAGGAAAGGATCCACTCAACTGTAGTTCCTTCAGACCTGTCTCAGTCCTCAACATCGACTACAAATTATTCACTTCAATATTAGCAAAGCGATTAGAGACCATATTACCCAAACTCATCAATACAGATCAAACAGGCTTCATTTCAGAGAGGCAGACACACGATAATATTAGACGTACTCTACACATTGTGAATCGTATTCAGAAACATAAAATTCAAGCAGCAGTGGTCCGTCTTGACGCGGAGAAAGCTTTCGACTCCGTAAAGTTGGTGCTTTCTGTACAGAGTCCTGGAAAGATTTGGGTTTCATAACAATTTTATAAAAACAATAGAATCACTGTACACAGGACCAACAGCCCGTATAAAAATTAATGGCCATTTATCAAATACATTTGAGTTAGAACGGGGTTCTAGGCAAGGATGCGGCCTTTTTCCTCTACTATTTGCTCTTTATATAGAGCCCCTTGCCCAACTGATCAGACAAAATGAGGAGGTAAAAGGGATATCGATTACTGGGGATGTCCACAAGGTGGCGCTTTACGCTGACGACGTCCTGGTATTCTTAAGTGAGCCAAATAAGTCACTCCCCAAATTATTTCACTGCCTAAAAACATTCCAGAAATATGAGTAAAACACAGATAATGCCCCTAAATTATAGCCCCCCAAATCAACTACAGGAAGAATTCAAGCTTAAATGGGATTTTACCTCAATAAAATACTTGGGAATTGTTATTCCCAAGGATATTGCAACAATAACAAATCATAAACTACAACGAATTGATCTCAAAAATAAAGGCTGATATACAGAGGTGGACTGCCATTCCTTTTATGAGCCTAACCAAGAGGATTGAGTCGGTGAAAATGAACTTGCTACCAAGGTTTCTTTTTTTGTTTCAGGCTTCACTTGCGGACATCACAAAACAGCAGTTCTCACAATGGGACAAGTTCATCTCGAGATTCATTTGGCAGGGGATAAAGCCGCGTGTTAGGTTCAAAACATTACAACTTTCTAAAGAAAAAGGAGGAATGGCGGTACCCAACTTAAGAGACTATTTTTACTCGTCGCAAATCAAACCTCTAATGAATCTTTGTAACCCTAGCTATCATGCTCGATGGAAGGACATTGAGATGTCACTTGTATCTGATCCACCCTTACAAGCCATACTAGGAGATAAGGACATGGGAAAAACATTGAATGATGTTGAGAACCCCTGGTTAGTTGCACAACTGAAAACATGGTCACAGGCTAAAGAGGAATATAAACTACATGATAACCTTAAAATTGTGAGATGGAGTGCATACGACCCTGGCTTTAAGCCCAATCAAATAGATCATGGTTTCCTTATGTGGATATCACAGGGTCTAAACATGTACTACTCATTAACAGATAGGGGTATAATAAAATACTTTCAAACCCTCAAGGAAAATCACAAGCTGAAAAAACAAGATTTCTTTAGATATTTACAGTTGCGTAACTATATGAATCAGGAAATTCTCCATAGGTTTGATATACAGGAGCCAGTGCTTAATGAAATATTAGCATCATACAAAGCAAAATCTAAAAAAGAGATAATTTCTAGACTTTACAAAGGTTTTATGAGCAAAAAAACGCATTCAACCCAGTACATAAAATCCAAGTGGAAAAGTGATGGTAACATTACTATGACAAATGAAGAATGGCAGGGTTACTGTACATTATTATGGTCATGCACAAACTCATACATGGAGAGAATTTGGTTGGAAGTGCTTGATTTGATTTTTCATTACCCCGAAACAGCACTTTCGTGGTGATGGGGATGAGCCTAGATGTTGGAGGCAATGCGGTGATCAAGAAGCCAATCATTGGCATATATTCTGGGACTGCCCGATCATAAAACATGTCCTGTCGTGTTTCTTCCCAGCACAGAAGAGAGGACAGATCTCTTTTGAAGGGAAGCAGCGGCGAACATTAAGTATAGTTCAACAAACCTTGAGATTGGATTAACACAGTAATTTATTACAAAAGACAGAAACACTGGCCATCCAGAGAATCGCCTTATACTTAGCCATTAACCGCGGAGTAACAGCTGAGGATAAACGCGCGTCAGGTCAGTCGTAGAGCGGAAACCAGAAGAAGGAGCCAGCCGAAGCAGGCGGGAGTTCAAACCCGCGCTTCGCTCAATCCCCTCTTCCCATTGGCCACCGCTAGAAAGAGGCGTAAGCAACGTAATCTCCTATTGGCGGACCTTCACACAGACAGAACAAACTACGCTACCCATGATGCATTTCGGTATTTGTCCACCATCTACAGCTCAATAACAAAACAGTTCGTCGCCATTTTAACAGTTTGAATAAGTCCATGCGGGAAGCGTCACAGTTCGGAGGTCAAAGAAAACGTCATAACTCTAACAAGATCTTCAGTCTGCACATTTTCCTCTTCATTGCTGTCGACATCAAACATGTCCCTTTCAGATTCTGATGGGCATTCTTCAAAGGGTTAGGGTTAGGGTTAGGTTAGGTTAACCCTAACCCTAACCCTAACCCCCCCCCCCCCCCCCCCCCCCTAGTCTCGGGACCCCACGAGCCCGCGCGGTCCGGACGAAAACGCTGTGGGGCCGCCCGCGCCTGCCGCTATCATCCTCTCCCCCGTCTCACGCCCCGCCGCCTCGCGGGTCGAGCGTCTCCCGGTGGCCGCCGGGGCGCCCGGCTCCAGGCGGGGTTTGTGTGGAGGCGGGGGGTTGGAGAGGCAGTGCTCGCGGGTTTCGGCCCCCTTACGTCTGGCACCCACGCCTGGGGCCCCAACCTCGGAACCTAAAACCGTCAACGCGGTCGCGGCAGCCCGGCCAGGCCAGTCCCCTCCGCGTTCCCTCCGGGTACCCAGCCCACCCTCCTCCGGAGGGAGGGCCGGGGGTCCAACGTCTCCCGCGTCGCGGAGCGGCGGTTCCCCGCCTCACCCCTCGGGTGCAGGCGGGGGCCCCGTCCCGGGACCGAGAGCGCCCGGAGGGTAGTCAAACCCCACTGTCTAACCCCCGTCTCCGAACTTTGGCAGCCTGAGAAAACCAAAAACAATGACAACTCTTAGCGGTGGATCACTCGGCTCGTGCGTCGATGAAGAACGCAGCTAGCTGCGAGAACTAATGTGAATTGCAGGACACATTGATCATCGACACTTCGAACGCACCTTGCGGCCCCGGGTAGCCCCCGGGGCCACGCCTGTCTGAGGGTTGCTTTGCAATCAATCGGCCGGGTCCTGCCCCCCTCGGTTCCCCCGTCCCCTGAGCCCTCCCCTCTCACCGGGGGTCGTGCGGATGGCGGGGGAGTCGCTCTCGGGGACCGGGTCGCCCGGACGCGGCTGGGGCCGTCGCAGGCGCCGCGCGCGCTCGCTCCCCCTCCTCACGGAGGTTCACGAGCGTCGCCGCGTGCGCCTTCGTCCCCCTAAGTGCAGACTGCGGATGGGAGGTCGCCCGACGGCGGAGCCTGTCTCCCCCGGGTGTCTCCGACCGCCCTCCTCCTCCCCATCTCCCGGCCGCTCCGGCGACCGGGGGGAGCCCTGTTACGACCGTGGTCCGCATGAGTCGGGCACGGCTGCCGGCGGACTGATCACGGTCTCCGTGCTGCCCGCGTTACGCGCGCGCCCTCGGCTCGCTGGTTGGGGACGGATGTGGGGATGGCCGGGGCCCCGGTGGGTTGCCGGTAACTCGCCAACCCGGGTGTTTTCTCTCCCCATCCGCAAAACCAAGTGAGCTCCGTGAGCCTCGGTTTCAACGCGGCCCGCGGAGCCACAACCGGGGTCCCCCCCCCCCCCCCCCTCACCGGGGAGGGGGGCCCCACTCCCTTCTGCCTACGACCTCAGATCAGACGAGACGACCCCCTGAATTTAAGCATATTACTAAGCGGAGGAAAAGAAACTAACAAGGATTCCCTCAGTAGCGGCGAGCGAAGAGGGAAGAGCCCAGTGCCGAATCCTCGTCCAACGGGCGGGCGTGGGAAATGTGGCGTACGGAAGACCGCTTGCCCGGTGTCGCTCGGGGGCCTAAGTCCTTCTGATTGAGGCTTAGCCCGTGGACGGTGTGAGGCCGGTAACGGCCCCCGTCGCGCCGGGGCCCGGTCTTCCCGGAGTCGGGTTGTTTGGGAATGCAGCCCAAAGCGGGTGGTAAACTCCATCTAAGTCTAAATACCGGCACGAGACCGATAGTCGACAAGTACCTTAAGGGACAGTTGAAAAGAACTTTGAAGAGAGAGTTCAAGAGGGCGTGAAACCGTTAAGAGGTAAACGGGTGGGGTCCGCGCAGTCTGCCCGGGGGATTCAACCCGGCGGGTCAGGGTCGGTCGCCCGGTGGCGGAGGATCCCCTCACGGGACCTCCCCCCGGTGCTGGCCAGGCCCCCGCCGGGCGCATTTCCTCCGCGGCGGTGCGCCGCGACCGGCTCCGGGTCGGCTTGGAAGGGTTCGGGGCGAAGGTGGCTCGCGGTCTCGGCCGCGAGCTTTACAGCGCCCCCTCGCCTGGACCTCGCCGCTTCCCCTGGGGCCGCGGGACAAGTATCCCTCTGCGCCCTCCCTCCCCGCCGCGGGGCTCGCCCCGCGGTCGTCTCATGGGGGGACAGGGCCCCCTCGCCCCCAGCGCGACTGTCGACCGGGGCGGACTGTCCTCAGTGCACCCCAACCACGTCGCGCCACCCAGGGCGGGGACCGGCCCACGACCAAAGGCGCAAGGGGTCTGCAGGGGAATCCGACTGTTTAATTAAAACAAAGCATCGCGAAGGCCCACGGCGGGTGTTGACGCGATGTGATTTCTGCCCAGTGCTCTGAATGTCAAAGTGAAGAAATTCAATGAAGCGCGGGTAAACGGCGGGAGTAACTACATGAGACACAATATGTCCATATGTGGGCATTCCCAGATATGGACTAACTATTGACTACATTAAGGATCTCCATATATAGGCATAAAAGGAAAATGGACATGTATTGATGACATCCGGGATCTCCAATTCTTATGTAGCTATTAATGGAGTGTGTCAAGGTATAGGCTAATTATTTAACAATCCAATAAACAAAGGAATTCCAACTGTACCTTGCTTTTCTCTTCCGACGTACATGTGCTTCGTCCTCTGAATCCAAATCAGTTGTTGCACATCCAGTCGTCACATACTTGTGTTCATGTTGTTTGGCTTTATCAAAGGTGTCTATAAATGAACAAGCAGAAAATGCAGTTTGACATTAAGAAGTACAATAACACACACACACATAAATATATATAAACAAGGTTTTGAAAATTAATCTTACATTTTTACAAATAAATTTAGTTGCAATTCCAAATTGATGACACACGTAACACACATGAAACTACATGTGCCACTCACATATGGAACTGAAAAGCCGAGATAAGAACCAATTCATGTCAGACAACAATAAAGACAGATTGACTACTTACCACAGGTGATTAGAAGACGAACGTTGTCATATGTGGTCCATTCTGTGTTGGGTTGTACATTTTCTTTCAGGGCCTTTGAATAATTTACAGTTTTGGGGGGCCATAACAATGTACTTTCCATCGGATTGAACCAGTTGGCACGAACTATGCCAGTTCCACCATTTGGAAAAAGTACAACGGCCCAATGCATCACCTCCCTTTCCATTCTGTGAACAATTAATCAAATGACAATATAAAATATATAAAAAGTACAAAAATAATCTAATCATGAATCATAAGATGACTACATCATATGAGCTATTGGAATAGCTATGAGGCTATCTCCCTCTGACTCTGGATACAGAAGACATTTACTTTTGATACAGCTAAGTTTACCAACCCTAATATCATCACACAACTCTCCAACCTTGTATGTTCCAATGCTTGAGGACTCACAGGGATACGTGTAATACGATTCTTGGTGCCTGAACCTTCTGTATACCACATAGACATCATCTTTGTCCTGGACTATATTCTGCACTACAGCAATTCTGTCTCCAACTGCAACACAATTATCCCCCCTCTTTGTAGACAAGGTAAAACGACTGTTGGACCATGAATGAAGTAACTTTGACCTGCATCATTCTATTTATTAACCATTGGAGGTGGGCCGCGGCAATATCAGGCTCCACGATGACAAATCCCACAATGCACTGCTCATGTTTCAGCGCGGAATGTCACGCTGAAAGGCAGCGGCGTGTCTGCAGCCTCATGGAGGAGGAGGAAGATGATGATGATGAGGATGAAGAGGAGGAGGAGGAGGAAGAGGATGATGATGATGATGAGGATGATGAGGATGAAGAGGAGGAGGAGGAGGAAGAGGATGATGGTGATGAGGAGGAAGATGAGGAGGAGGAGGAGGAAGATGATGATGATGAGGAGGGGAGGAGGAGGAAGATGAGGATGAAGGAGGAGGAGGAAGATGAGGATGATGATGAGGAAGATGAGGATGGTGAGGAGAAGGGTGATGATGAGGAGGAGGATGAAGGAGGGTCAACCAGCTTGTACACCACAGCAGCACAAGGGTTGAGGTAAAGGTGATGTTAATGTATTTCACATTCAACAGGAGCTCAGGTCTTCATCATGGGAGACAGCTACATCCGGCATGGAGCAGAGCGGGGGAGGGGGACGGTGGGGACCAACCTGGGTCTGGACGCCCAGGTCCACTGGTCTGGAGCAACCTGCTGCCCTTCTTGTACCAGTGACTGGGAGGACGTCCTGGTGGTCCACTGTGGAGGAAACCACCTAGGCTCATCAAGAAGATGAAGGAGGACTTGCTGCACCTCCACTGGCAGTTTCCTGGGATGAAGATCGTCTTGTCCTCCATCAGCCAGCGCTGCCAGTGGAGGCATGCTCACCCCCAGAAGATGGGCAAAGCCCGGAGATTTGTCAACAGAGTGATGGCTGCATTCATGTCCTCTATTGATGGAGTCATGGTGCCTCACCGTCAGACCAGGTTCAGAGATCCTCACCATGTCTTACGTGATGGACTTCATTCATGTCCTCTATTGATGGAGTCATGGTGCCTCACCGTCAGACCAGGTTCAGAGATCCTCACCATGTCTTACGTGATGGACTTCATTCATGTCCTCTATTGATGGAGTTATGGTGCCTCACCGTCAAACCAGGTTCAGAGATCCTCACCATGTCTTACGTGATGGAGTTCATTTGACCCACTTGGGCAATGACATGTTTTTAAAATATATTGCCCTGAGTGTGAAATACCACATCCAGTAGGTGGAGTCTGGATTTGGATTTCACACTAAAGCTTTGGGAGAGAGAAAGATGAGGTACTTTGTTCTTTATCTGATGGTTGGTGTGCAGTATATATATTTGTATAGATTCATTTTGTTGAAGTATTTTCATATACAGATGCAGCCATCACACCGTTGTGTTCCATCCCAGTTCTTCCCTCTCCCCTTCTCTCTTTTTACATGTGTGTTTTGATAATTTGTGTGTATTTTGTAATGAGAATAGTAAGTGTAGTTTAAATAAATGTATGTTTGGACAGTGAAATGCATCATTCCAGAGAAGAAGTTTATAGTGAAGACACAGACATGTACCTCACAGTGTAAAGAGGACAATTGTCACAGGGGACGTGTGGAGGAACATGCTGGACACAGCTGGTTGAGACATTGTGTTTTATTAGAAGGTGAAACACATTGTGGAGCTAATCCATAGTGGTGCAGGCCAGGCTCACATCCTGAAGGTCAGAGGAGGCTGGACAGGAATGTTGGAGGGACAGAAGAAGGACCAAACACCTTGAGACAAGAAAGTGAGTGACAGGCTGGAAGGACTGGTGGAACCACACAGGAAGTGGCAAGAAGACAGAACAGAAGGCCAACTGAAAGAGCAGTCAGCTGGTGAAACAATCACTAATCAGCCACGGGTGAAACACATCAGGGCAGGAAGCAGCATCACCATGAGGAGGGGAAGTGAAGGAGCCTGAAACCAGAGACGGCATCAATCTACAAAATAAAACAGGAAGCAGACGAGACAGAAATGTGCAGTGAGTGAAATACACATGAAAGAAGTAATGGAGTACATTAGCACAGTGTGTGTCTGTGTGTGTGTGTGTTAGTGTGCTTGTGTTGTGTGCAGTGTCTGTTAGTGTGCTTGTGTTGTGTGGAGTGTGTCTGTGAGTGTGTTGGTGCGCAGTGTGTATCCATGCATGACTGTTAGTGTGCTTGTGTTGTGCGGTGTGTCCGTTAAAACAGTGTTTTTCACCCACTGCTCCGCGGCACACTGGTGTTTCCTCCAGATCGTCAGCTGAGCCGTGGGAAATGATCACATTTCACATTTTTTTCTAAACATTTGCTCTCAGCCTCAGTGTGTTGCAGAGTAATCAAGTATAAATACTCTTCACCACTAGAGGGCAGCACAGAACTTTGCCGGTGAAATGTAAAGTGACAGACGTCAGTGTGGTTAATCTCCACCTCCTGCTACCATCTTGTATCAAAGTACTGTGTCAGTGACAGTGATGGAGAAGTTTTTGAAAAGGAAGAATGTGAACCAGGATCTCAGCTCTTCATCCATCAGGTCCAGGTTTCACACTGAGGGAGTCACTATTACAATATTACGTTTAAGTCATGTATTTTTATATTTTTATAGTCTTTAGGGTTAAGTATATTTTTAGAGTCCTTAGGTTTAGGTCTGTATTGGAATTAGGCCTAAGGTCAAGAGGTTGGGATTAGGATTGAAACTCTGGGGTTTTTTTGTGTCCACTGATCGATCGGGGCTCCGGTTTAGTGTTAAAAGTGACCAAAACCAGCTAAAGATAAGCCTCGGGGGGTGGAAGGCCGTTGACATGTAATGGGGGTTGAATGCGACTCTTTGTTTGTGTGAAGCTCACCGGTAAGACAACAGCCCCCCTTCAAACAGCCACTGAGCTTTACCCACTGGGAGGGGCAGACTGACCGGAAGACTATGAAAGAGGCAGCATTTCCAGCGCAAACTCTCTCTCTCACTCTGACTCTCTCTCAGACTCTCAAACTCTCTCTCTCTCTCTCTCACTCTCTCTCTCTCTCTCTCACACACTCTCTCTCTCTCTCTCTCTCTCTCTCTGTCGCTCTCTGCGGACGTGGTTCTGAGCAAGATCTATTCGTAGTGGAATGCTCCAGAACCCGGGAATATTCTTGTAAAGGCCGGTATTTTTTCTATCTTATGTAATAAACTCACTGTGTTAATCCATTCTCAAGGTTTGTAGGTTTCTAACTCACTGTGTATCCTTTTCTCTCTTCTCGGGAAGAAAGATTGTCGATTCCTGTCTGTGCGGATTCGAAGGAGACAAACAAGACATTAGCAATAAAACTCTACTTTGCATCCTGATTCCGTCTCCCAGGCTATTTTTGCATCAGAGGACTAGCTGTGTTCCAGTATAGTTAAGAATAGAGATAATATATGCTTGTGGAGTCTTCAGACGTCACACCTGGCCCAAGACAGCATTTCGACAAAAGACCACGACAGAAGCCAAACTTCCAATTGTTGTTCTGTAATTTGTTTTTATTTTGTTATTAATGACCCCCACTAGTTGTCGAGAACTGGGTTATAAATGGGATTATTTCTGACTGGTTTTCCTCTTTTTGTTCTTTAAATGTTTTTAAATATTTTCTTAGAAACGTTCTACCAAATCCCCTCTTCCGTAGACATTTATACAGAATCTCAACTGCTTCCTTGAAGTCCTCTTCTTGAGTGCAGTTTCTCTTAAATCTTCATAACTGTGATTTTATTAATCCTTTGAATGTGTGTTTTGGATGGAAACTAGTTTTGAATAAGAGCACATGAGTATCTGTTTCTTTAAAAAATACTTTTATATCCAATTTCTGATCTGCCTGAAAATTTGCTCCTTTATATATTGTAGTATCCAAAAGACCTATAGATGTATTATTTAATATCTATTTTACTTTTATAGATGGGTCAGGATTATTTAGTATAGAGATACATTCCCCAAACGCTTCTTCTGAGTCTAGCCAAATCCCAAATATATCATCAAGATATCTTAAGTAATGTAATGGTTTTATTGGGCATTTGTCCAGAGCTTCTCTCTCCCAGTTGGCCATGAAAATATTGGCATATGCCGGGGTGAATCTCTTTCCCATTGCTGTATCTTTTACTTGCAGATACGTTTCCGAATTAAATTCAAAATCGTTTCTAACTGGGTTAATTTCTAATAATTGTAGTAGTTCCTTATCTGGCCTTCTTTGATTCGGATACTTTTAAAAAATATTTGCAACTGCCCTCAGTCCTGATTTGGTATAAATATTCATATATAAGCTATCTATATCTATTGTAAAAAATAAAGCATTTGGAGGAATTCTAATCTTTTTTATACACTCAATAAAGTGATACGTATCTTTGATATATGATGGGTGTTTTATTGATAAGGGGTTAATAAAATAGTCAAAAATTCCGCAGTGCGATACGTTTCATTATTGCAGTCCGATACGATTGGTCTACCTGGGGGAATTTCATGTGGTATGGTGCATTCTGGCTTTTTATGTATTTTTGGAAAAATATAGAATCGTCTTTCCCTCGGCTGCATGTCCCTCATTAAATATTTTGCCTGTTTTTTGTTTATGAATTTTTGTAAATGTATTGAGTTTATAATTTGTTGTATCATTGGTATCGTATCCAAATATATTGGCTTGTGTCGTGGATTTTTGATGGAATGCTGTCCAGGGCCAAGTACTGCGATGTCAGATATCTTCCACGAACACAAATGAATAATTATCTAACTATACTGGTACTCAGCTAGTCTACAAACAAAGAAAACAGGCTGGGAGACGAGATCTGGATGCAAAAAGAGTTTTATTTCTAAAACTCGGAGCCCCACGGTCGACCAAGAGACACAAAAACCGTTCGTTCGGTTCAGTCCTTATATACACATTCTGAGGGTCCATCACCCTTTGATCTGCCAGGTGCTTCCCACTTTTTTTATCTGACTACCTAGAGACAAGCGGAGTTTCCTTCGGCACGTTCAAAGAGACTTTTATCTGACCATCTGGAGATAACTGTAGTGTCCGTTGGCATGTTCAAAAGAGGCTCCGCTTTGTCTTTTCTGCTTACTCTGCGTTTCTAATGGTGTCCTTGAACTTGTCACGGGGGCCCTTTCTTGCCCCTGTTCCTGTTCTTTGAACTTAATAGTATCCCTTATCTGTCCATTCTATGGTTTTTTCATGGTCACTCTGTGCTCTTCCGAGGACACGGTTACCTTTGCTCCAGATGGTTTCTTCATTTTTTAAAAACATTTGTGAGATTATTACATTACACTCGTCCAATCATCATGCATAATACGTTCAGTTATATCAACACACTTAATACGGTGTTACAAGAAACATAAGATAATTATTCAACACTTGTCTAATTTTTTATCATAAGTTATATTATTTAATTGTCTGTATGCTTCCTTTAGGTATTGAGCTCGTCCCATGACCACCACTACACTACCCTTGTCTGCTGGTTTTATTACAATGTGTTTATTTCTAATTAATTGTTTGAGTTCAATTATTTGATCATGAGTTATGTTTGATTGTTACTGATGAAATTGAAAGTGTTTTTTTGAAATCTTTATCGTCCTTTTCTATTAAAAGGTGAACCTCTTCTGGGATTTTATCATCCGGTGGAGTCCAGAGAGATGCCGGGGTAAATGGTGGTGGTTTGTGGTTCTTTTCCTTGAAAAAGGTTGCTAACTTAATGTTTCTATGATCATTTTGAATGTCCAATTGTAATTGTATTTTTTGATCCTTCCCCAGGTCAAAGGTCGGTATAAATGTCAATTCTTTTTCCAATAGCTGTAATTGTTCTGGTGAAGGAATGAAATTCTTTGACAGGATCACAACATTTCTTGATGTATTTTGATGGGCAGCTCTCTGACCCCCTACCTCATCCGGGCTTAAGGGGCATTTAAGTTTAAATGATGAACCCAATGCTGGAACATCTGAGCCGCCGTTTCCGGTTTCCAGTGAATTAGGTCCTCATCTGTGTCGAACTCTGTGTGTTCCAACCACAGTGTGTTCCTGAAAATATATTGATTTATAATAGCTAACGTTTCCAGCTCCTGTTCAGGTAGGTCGAAATTGTGGTTGATGAGAGGGACCCAAGCCTCGGCATTGGGGAACCGTCTTTTTGCAGTTCTCACAGCAGCACACATTTGTTTGATGGCCGTTTCCCTGGCCTTTTGCCCTCTGCTGTTTATGCCGAAAGAGAGTACGACTTGCTCCACGACCTCTGCGTGAATCAGTGCTTTTGAAATGACTGATTCCGCAAGGCGGAATATTGCTCCTGGGTAACTGTCCACCTGTAGGTCAGGTAGTGTGTGTGGAGGAAATCTGGCCAGATTTGAGTCTCCCAAGAAGAGCCATTTTTTCCATCACAGATAGTCCCCAGTCTTTTATTTTTTGCGCCGTTCTGATGTGTGTCTTGACGCCGTATGTTTGTTTTTCCCTTTCAGGTAACTGTCCTTTTGTCTTTCACCCGCACAGAAGAGAGGACAGATCTCTTGGTTAAGGGAAGCAGCGGTGAACTTTAAATATAGTTCAACAAACCTTGAGATTGGATTAACACAGTAATTTATTATAAAAGACAGAAATACTGGCCTAACAAAGATTAGTCTTATACTTAGCCGATAAACGCGAAGGAAAACAGCCAAGGATGAAACACGTCGGCTCAGCACGAGGAGGAAATGGACAGAGAGAGTGAGGCAGCTGGAGCGTCCGCTCTATATAAAACACGCGCTGCTGTAAATCCCCTCTTCCCATTGGCCACCGCTGGAAGGAGGCGTAAGCAACGTGCTCTCCTATTGGCGGACCTTCACACAGACAGAACAAACTACGGTACCCATGATGCATTTCGGTATTTGTCCATCATCTACAGCTCAATAACAAAACAGTCCGACGCCATTTTAACAGTTTGAATAAGTCCATGCAGGAAGCGTCACAGTTCGGAGGTCAAAGAAAACGTCATAACTCTAACAATAGCTCTCTTGATGTGATTCTATCACATCACAAATAAACATTAAAAGAGAACAGATTAGTTTCATCTTCTGAATCAAAATGACCTGGTTCACCTGTGGAAGTTAACAATGCCATATTTACTACATCCCGTTTGTCAGGGGAGATGGCAGTGTTAATCAAACGAGTAAGAAGCTCTCTATTACATGGAATGCAACAACAAATAGAAATCAACACAGACATTACCAAAGCTTTGTAATTACCAAACATGTCAGCCAAACCGTCCCACATGAATGTATCAACTCCTAAATGATGATGAATAATAATTTTTTTTATATTGAGTGTACGCAAACCTTCTAGAGTCCTAGTTAAGGTGCCATCTGCTGTTGTGTTATTAGGGATGAAAATACACTTATCACCAAACATAGCACATACTCCTCCTTCAGCCAGGAGCATATCAACGGCTATGCGGGTCGGATAAGCCATAGTTGAGGTTTCTTGAAGCTGTTCGTGGACGGCTGCAAAACCCATTTCTGTCCAATTGCCTAAACGTTGAACATTATAATGAATATAATTAATCCTATCTACATTTTTATTAGGTGTCACCGGAAAACGCTGAGATATTTGGTAGGTTTTCAAAACCTGCTATTTGATCAACTAATTTGTATTCATCAGGCACTCCTATCACATCTATATAAGTTGGATCTAATTGTCTTCTCCAATCTCTTTTGCGACGTTTAAAATGACTTTTTGGTGCACCTCAGTGCGTTGTATTAGAGTAGAAATTTGATCTATGTTTAAAGGCAGGACTTTTACTGGAATTATTAAAGTTACAAATGCATATAAACCTCTAGCCTGTCTTGGGAGTCCATCATAAATTTTATTTGATCCACACCACCACCATATATCTGACCTAGTTAATAGCGTGAAATCAATGGGAACTTGAAGTGTTTTTTCACACCAAGTTGAATCAAGAGTTCCTAATTTGTGTTCAACTTTGTCAGCATTTACTTTAATACAGGTGAAGTTTTGTTTAGCCACTGTGCTATGAAATAGGGTTTTTAAGTTTAGATATTGTAGTTATGAGAAAAGTTTCTTACAGGTGTTACTAGGTATAGTTTGATTCATTAAGTTGACTATACAATTTGAGTTTACTGGAGTCGGCACTACCTTAAGTAGAGGTCAAGCATGCATACACAAACATAAACCTTTAATTGTGTTCTGGGAGATTTTAGAAGCCTGCTCTGCCATTAGCAACTAATTATTTACATCACCTAAAATTCCTGTTGTTATTTTGAAATAATCATCTACTTCTTTAACTTGATTAATGGTCCTAATTCCTACATTTTTTGCTGCTGGAGAGATCCAAGCTTTAGCTCCTATTTTATTTTGGCAGAGGTAATCACACAATTTTATTGGGAAAGCTACATCTCCCTTATCTCTCAATTCCCATAGAAGGAAATTCCAACACACTCCAAAATTACCTTTAGGGAAAACAGGGGGAAAAGTAGTATGGTTGTTAGTTAGATCTACCTTAATTTCTATTGATTCACTATTTGAAGTTGGTGATTTTAGCGTGTGGCTGATGTAAGTGTGTTTACTTGGTTTACATTCGTTAAAGAACTAATACCTTCACCTGCGGGATGGCAGTGACATGTACAAAAACCAGGATGATAAGACAATTAGTAATGCATACAGGACCTCTGGCTTTGACCAGAACCTTCAAACAGTTTTTTTCAGCCACTTCATCCTCTGTTCTTCTGTGAAGATGAATTCTTGATTAATTCTTTCCGTCTTTCTATATCAGTGCTGCTCCTTGGATCCTTCGTGTTGTACAATGTTTTGCGATCTTCTGACCGGCTTGAACCTAACAATGTCTTCTCTTTAATCGTCAGGGGTTGCTGCAGTGCACCCCTGGGGATCTTTCGTCGTCGGTGTCGTCGCGATGATCTCCTCCTGGTGTCGATTCTGTGCAGGATGCTCCCTCGTTGTCATTTGGCCCCTCCTGGTCGTTGAATTCCTAGTCGTTGTCAGGAACGATGATCTCTCTGTCGGATGAATCTGCCTTGGTGCAGTAATGAAGATGGCACCACGCTCGATGTCCTCCGACCCTCACGGCGTGTGCTGTCTTCTCCGTCACTCTGAATGGACTCCATCACCTTGGATTCCTGTAAACATTACAAAAAATTCTCCAGAGATGGGGGAAGACTCAAGTGTCCTTCCTCACCTGCTGTGAGCAGGAAGTGTCACCATTTACAGGCATTCTCCTTTTATCTTGTAAATAGCTGGTGTTGTTTACAATCCCACCCAGCTTTTATTACCCCTTTTTTGATGTGGTTTGGCGGGGCCGTCTGCTGAGGAGTTATCTCTATTTCAAAGGGATTGCATACACCATGTGTGTGTGTGTGTGTGTGTGTGTGTGTGTGTGTGTGTGTGTGTGTGTGTGTGTGTGTGTGTGTGTGTGTGTGTGTGTGTGTGTGTGTGTGTGTGTGTGTGTGGAGACAAGAGAATTGAAAGGAGCATTTGTGTGAGTTGTGTCATGGAAGTACAAAACAAGATGGTGGATCACAAAATACTACATTTCAAATGGCAGTTCTCAGAGAGCAGGAGGACTGTCCTTGGTCTCCACCATGTGTTGATGACAATGGAACAATAGAAGCTTAGCCGTAGCATCTGCTTCCTATGTGTCTTTGCTAAAGAACCATTTCTAGAATAAGTTTATGTGAATGCGATTTATCTTGTAAAACGTCATAAGTCATCAGCTGGTGTTCAGTCGCAGTGTGATGTTGTCTTTGATATATGTGTAGGATTGTGAATTAACCAGTTAGTAAAACAGATAAGCATGCAGACCCTGTGTCTGTGGCAGTGTCAACGTTGGTTTACACATTATTATCTGCTCCTAATATCATTATCAAAAGAATGCGATCACTGTAACAGAATTAACACATTTTCATGAAAGTTAAACAGTTCTATGCATATCATCAAGTTTAACTAATCTCAATTAAACCCCAATTGTTACCACTGCCTTAAAGCAGTTCAGTTGTCGTCTTGCTGGAGGGAAGCTGGTGTCTTCTCCTTTAGTTAGCAGCTCCTGCTAACTGTGGCTGGTGGTTCTGCAGGCTAAGGAGAGGAAAATGAAGTTGGTGTTTCAGGAGCTGTCCTTTACAGCTCCAAGTTGGTCCCCTCCAGACTGAAGACCTGGTGGCTCCAAGCTATGACGGTTTTCCTGCTTGTTTGAGGAAAACACAAAGAAGTTATGTGAGATGTCTTTTCTTGGTCCCGTCTTGGAAGAACCGGTCGGTTCCCTGGAAAGCAGACTCTGGATCGCTGGTCTCTGGATGTGGGATGTCTGACCCTCATGGTAGGGTCAGCAAAGTTGAGGAGTGGAGGTCGCTGGTTTAAAAGCCTCTCATGTTAGTTATTAACGTTGGGTGAGTTGAACTGCTGTAACTCACCTCCTCTGAGCGAGGCTCCCAGGACCCCCTGTGACACGAGTGCATCCAGAGGTGTGAAAAGTCTGCTAGCTGAAGCAGTCTTAATTACACGTTGTAAACAGAGAAAAGAGGAAGGGGGAAGGATATCCTGCAGGGCTCCTCCAACCCCCTACTAGGTGCGATAGACAATTACATTCCTGAGTCTTTTTTCATGTCATGGCTGCGTCTCGTGACAAATGGAGATTTTTCTACTAAAATTAACAATCCAAATTAACAATTCTTCTGTGATCCTGTGTAATCCCAACATTCCCCCTGTGGCCTCAGAAGCAGTGTCGACAAATGATTCTGAGGGCACACATGTTCAGTCTACAGATAAGAAAGTTCATATATTAATTCATTCATGTGGTATCATCTGGACACCTGGTAAACAATTAGGCCTTGTCGGTACAATCTATCTCTGCTATACAATAGTACTACAAAACAATCCTTCAGGTTATGAAACACAATTCAGAAAAACCACAATAACACTGACATGATGTTAAATAACTACTTGTGTCCCAGTTAATGTTGGTGAGACACAGGGTTGGTAATTAAAATAAGTTGAAGTGTGAAAAAGAAGGGGGTCACCTCAATGAGCACTGTATGTGAATGTATATTTATATGACTATGTGTAAGTCATAGTGAATCCTTACTAGTGTTTCAACGTACCTATGTGTCTGACAAAATTGTGCACAAAATTTAATACAAGTGTACTTGTTAAGTGGACAGCGATGTTTTAAGTCCATCTGAGGTTAATAGCAGGGTGTCTTGCTATTACTTGTTTAGGAATCGAATTCCTGCTTTTGCAGCTCAAGTCTGCTTGTCTGCAAAGAACAAAGGAGTTCATTACAATAGCAACTGTACCAATGTTGCTGCGGGGGTTGTCTGTGGACAAGCCCTGGTTCTTGGAGACAGAGAGACAGTTAGAGGCGTTCAAATTCATCACATGCCGCTAAAATGTCCCTCAAATTCATTTCAAATTCTTCACTTTTTTCCTTCATTCTCATACTAACTATTCCATCTCTCCACAATACCAATACTCTTTACTCTTATTTGCTGGGCTAACTTTTTCTACCTGCCTTGTTCCTTTCTTTCCATAATAGCCAACAAAATAACATACTTTTCCTTCAAAACACACTTCCTCTTCTCCTTCAATATAAATCACATTTCTATTTCTCGTTCTTTTACTTAAACCACTTTCTATTTCTCGTCCTTTTACTTAAACCACTTTCTACATGAAGAGGGGGTTTCTGCTTTACGTCTTCCCTTATCCTGTGTCTTTATCCCTTTTTTTCCTACTCAAGCACATGGAGATAACAAAGCACACAGCATCCATTTTTTTTCTTATTATTTTATACTTTAAAATGCCATTTTTTCAGTTTCAAAGCTGAGAAATGTCTCACTTCAAACTGCCTAAAGATCTCCAATAAAAGGCTGTCTTTACTCCACTAGAATAACCACACCGTAAGGTTTATCAGTCATCTAGTGTTTCAATTCGGACACTTTTCATTCACACAGTCATTCACAGTGTTATTCTCGGATTGAAAACTACTTTTTCCACTTATGATAAAACAACAACACAACTATATCAACTCACAGCATCACCCACACAATTGTGTATTTTACCAGAACATGAGCCTGATGCAAACGCACAATACATACAAACCACTCACACAATCTCTTCATGCTTATAAAATATTAAAAAAATGACTGCAGTTTCCCTTAAATAGCGCTTTCCTAGTTAAACGCGTCCCGGACGCGGGGCAAAGTTTGCAAGTGATCAAGCTCCAAACTTTGCGGGCCTTTCATCCCATGTTAGAGTTTTTTTTATAAACTTAGACTACAGCGATCTAACGATCCTTATTTATAGTTCAAGGAACTGTAATTATTTCACGAGACTTTAAAATCTCTGTTTAAGGTTCCCCGAACCGGTTATATGTTTAGGATAGATAGATCCAAAGACCCCAGGCCTTCCTCAGCGTGTCTTATAGACACCTGGAAATCATAAAAAACTGCGTATTCCACTCTCAAGTTTCTGAACTTTAATATATTTACCGTTAATTCTATAAAATTTAGCAATATCAAACGGCGTTCAACTTCACGTACCACAGAGCCAATTTATCGTGTCCAATGTACAGTTATTCGGTTAAACAGGAAACTGCTCACCTTTCAATTTAACCCGGGCGGCTCAGTATTACGTTCAGAAAAAAATCGTTTTTCACTCACCGGACCAATTCGTCCAAACTTCCCTTCCGTTAAAAATCGTGTTCGTGGCGCCATTTTGTCCTTTTGTCTTTCACCCGCACAGAAGAGAGGACAGATCTCTTGGTTAAGGGAAGCAGCGGTGAACTTTAAATATAGTTCAACAAACCTTGAGATTGGATTAACACAGTAATTTATTATAAAAGACAGAAATACTGGCCTAACAAAGATTAGTCTTATACTTAGCCGATAAACGCGAAGGAAAACAGCCAAGGATGAAACACGTCGGCTCAGCACGAGGAGGAAATGGACAGAGAGAGTGAGGCAGCTGGAGCGTCCGCTCTATATAAAACACGCGCTGCTGTAAATCCCCTCTTCCCATTGGCCACCGCTGGAAGGAGGCGTAAGCAACGTGCTCTCCTATTGGCGGACCTTCACACAGACAGAACAAACTACGGTACCCATGATGCATTTCGGTATTTGTCCATCATCTACAGCTCAATAACAAAACAGTCCGACGCCATTTTAACAGTTTGAATAAGTCCATGCAGGAAGCGTCACAGTTCGGAGGTCAAAGAAAACGTCATAACTCTAACATAACCCGTGTCCATCTGATGATTGCGTTGGAGTCGACAGGTAAATATTTGGATTTTTGTCCTACCTTACCCCAACCACCAGCAGAGGCCGCTGGAAGAGGGTGGCTGCGCGCGAAACACCTTCTCCTAGCGGCGGCTGCAAAACTTCCCTTCACATATCCCAAGTGCTGTCTGGAGAAATATGTTGTAACCTGTCTGTGTTGAAGCTAAATGTGCCCGAGGTGGGTTTTTCCCCCAATTACAGACTGTCTCCTTAGAACACAGTCTTTAGTCTGCCTTTTTTCCCTCCTCTCCTCACCTCATGTTGTCCTTCTTTCCCCAAAACTTTCTCTGCAATTTCGTTGTACCTGTACCTGTACAATGACAAATAAATCTGATTCTGATTCTGATTCTGAAAATGACAACTATGAATACTACAGAACAAACATCAATGGCAGCTAACAAGTATACTTTCAAATAGATATACTGCTCAGTGAATTAGATGTCCTTTGAACAAGTATGTCTCTTAAAGGCTGTTGTACGATTCCTGACGTAATTTTTCACGGCAGTCCAGTTTCGGCTTCTCAGCGCATCGGGTTCTGCGTTGATCCATAGAACACAGTCGTGCTTCTGTGGTACCTGGCCTGCGTGGATGAAGGACATCATGTGTCTTTGGACAGCATGTACCTCCGTGACATCCCACTTACGTTTTGGGTCACTTCGTTTGTCTGTGAAGGAAAAGAGAGAGGGCGTCAATAAACCTACGTGAGGCTGGCCCCCCACCCCTTGCAAAAATCTGTGAAAATAGTCCAGATGGATAATTTATCATGTCACAAAGCTCAAATAATGTCAAACTGGTTTCTTGTACATAATAATGAATTTAGTGTACTCCAATGGGCTCCAGTCACCAGTTCTCAGTTCCATAGTGCACCTTTGGGATGTGATGGAACATGAGTGAGCAGTTCTGAAGGCAAAGTGGGGGCCAACCCTTAACTAGCAACTTGCATCTCATACAGTGTCTACTGAGTGTAGAATCAGGAATAATGGCTATTTTTCAACTTATCACTGGGTTGTGCTCAACCACTTACTTTCACATCACAAAGATAAATTATTATGTTTAATTATGGTAATCTGTAAAATAAGCGATCACATTAGGTTTTAGCGGGTCAATTTTCTATTTTTATAGTCTAAGGTGAATTATTTTCGCTAAACTCTAAAACCTTCACGACAGCGAAAGAGAAAGTCTCAGGCTGAAGAGTTTTGAATGCAATGTTATTTTCATAAAGGGCTTGGTTATTGTTTTGCTGTTTATTAGTTTAGATTTTATTCACTGTCTGTAATGAGAAAAACTGACAGGAGGACCACGTAGTAGATACCAACTTTTGCCTGAGAAAAAAAAAAACAAAAAAAAAACAAGCCAAACCAATATTTTTGTACCTCGCTTGAGAGGAGCACTGGAAAAAGTTGCTGGAGATGAAGATGTACTCTGGTTCCTCGTGGCTGGTCTCCTCTGTTGCCCCATGGCCTTCTTCAACTGTTACCCCAGTGGTCAAGTTGGAAGATTCATCTTCGTCACTGGACATGTCTTGATCTTGTGTATCAAGGTTTTCTGGAGAGAAATTATAAGTTGTGGGGAAATAGAGACAGCCTCAATCACTGTAGCTTTAAAATAAAGCAAATAGAAAAACACAGGGCTGCTCGATCATGGAAAAAATCCTAATCATGATTATTTTTGGGCAATATTGAAGTCATGATTTTCACGATTTACACGATTATGTCTTTGAATTTGGAACAGCATTTATTGAACATGTTTAAAAAAAGACGCCTGTTAAATATATAAAAATTAGGTATTGACTTAAAAATGTAACATTTGGAAATATTGGTATCGGATTTTTACAACCGATATTGGAATTTCCGAATCTGCATGAACGCAGCATGGGATGTTTACGGGCGCACGCTTGATGACGTTTAACAACACGCTGGACTCGTGGCTAAGAAGGAGAAGCCCGGTGAATGAAATGTCCGTGGGGGACTGGAGGCTCAACCAGGCCCTCTTCCCTGCTGGTGCTCGTGTTGCACGCAAGTACCTGACTGCACCCTGCACCAGTGTTGACAGTGAACCACTGTTCAGCACTGGTACCAGTACCTGACTGCACTCTCCACCAGTGTTGACAGTGAACCACTGTTCAGCACTGGTACCAGTACCTGACTGCACCCTGCACCAGTGTTGACAGTGAACCACTGTTCAGCACTGGTGCCCACATCATTGAGAGAAGAAAAATCGCATACATTGCGACAATGCTGAGATGCTTGTATTCATACAGAAAAATCTACCTCTGACACATGAGGACATGGGGAAAAGAAATAGACCAGTTATATGGACAAGTCAACTTCAGTCTTTGTTTTTGTTGCACTTTAAAGGAGGGCTGTTTTAATTTTGTGAGCATTTCTGTACCTTTCTTGTTTATATTTACACTATTTTGTTACTCTTAAAAGAGATTGAGCCCAGTTTGAGTATATTATTTGACAAGTTATGGCCAGTTATTCATTCATTGACTGTTTACAACTAATGGACTGCAGATATGCCTCTTCCTTTTTTTTTTAATATTGTCTGTGGTGTTGTTGAGTTTGTTGTTGAGGTTTCTCTCTAACACTAAATAAATATGGCACTTTTTTCCATAATTTAAGTTGTTGTTCTCTTATTTTTCTCAGTGTGTACATTTGGAAAGCCATGTTTGATTCACATATGCATCCAGTGGGGCATCACCATCAAATTAGGCATAATGTGTTAATTCCACAGTAGGAGTTATTTTATGTTGTTGTTACCTAACAGTTTTGATGTAAAAAACCAGCATATATCGGTATCGGTGATATCGGTATCGGAAATTAAGAGTTGGACAATATCGGAATATCGGATATCGGTAGAAAAGCCAATATTGAGCATCCCTAATAAAAACATCTTGTAATGTAGTAGTAAAAATAAACTCTTGTACTGCAATCAATCTTTTGAAAAAAAAAAAAAATGCTTCAATAAATATGTTCAACATAAATACTTTGATAAATTGGTCCAAAATAATATAGTAGTGGTGCAGAACCGATGAACCAGAGTCAGAGGCGACGTGTTCAGCAAGGAAATCTAAACTTTACCCTCCATTCCAACACACTTCTCAGAAATGCCACCACCCCACACTAACTGGGTGAATTATGACCTTAACTGATCACCACAGTGGGGAACTTTATTTTGTAGAGAGGCGGGGTTTCCGGTCCGTAGTATTTTGGTGTAACAGTGTGTGGCTCTGCACGCTAACGTTGTAGTGAAAGAGAAAAGAAGAGTTACTGAGAAGTGTGGATTAATGGAGGATCAAGTTTGGAGTTCCTTGCTGACCACGCCGCCTCTGACTCCCGTTCATTGGCTCTACAACAATCGCTTTTAATCGATTATATGAATTTTGAGATTGTATGGAGCCAAAATCGTAATCATGATTAAAATGTGATTAATTGAGCAGCCCTAATAGACAAATATATCCGTACCTTCAGGGTCAACGTCGATGTCGTCAAGATTTTGACCTTTATATTTTGAGAGAGTGCCTCTCTCTACTGCCAAAAGCACTTTGCTCATCATGGCTAGCTGAAGTGTTCCCTGGGGCAAGCGGTAATATTGACGGTGCACACGGATGTTGTGACCCAGAAAGTCAGCAAGTTGGTCTGCTTCATTCTCCTGAAGATTAAGCACCTGAGACATTGCTGCAATATACTGTACTTCCGAAGCCTTGTTGAAGTCAACATCTCAGGATGTTTGGCACTACTCTCTCTTGCGAACTTCTGGATGCAATCACCTCCTCTGTATGCTGTCGAGGTTCCAGGTCGAGCAAACATGTAGATGTTCCTTTTTGAGGTTCCACACATGTCACGTGTCTCAGAGAGTAGCTCCATAGATGAAACCATCGATGGTTTAAGCAGCACAGGTACTCCTCTTCCACGCTTTCCTCTGATTTCCACTCTAACGAAGAAATCACACATCTTCTGTTCAACTGTGGTAAGACATGCAGCCAAGTCCTCATTGCATTCAGATTGTTTTCTGGCTCTGAAAGTGCCCAACTCCATTCTTGACACTTCTCCTTCCCTTCTTCTGTTGAAAACAATTACCTGAGCAAGCGTCACTTTGGCAAGTGCTGCATAGTTGGTGGCAGAGGGACATAATCGCAGTGTTCTTTCAGCAATGTCTTGAACTTTCTCCATGTAAGAGTCCAAGTATTTAACATTTTCAGTGAAAGCTAGGATTTGGGGCGCATTCCACTTGGACTCTTTCATAGTGGTTGTTGCAGGTCTAGTGATCAAGCCTTTCCATCTGAAATTTTTGATGGTTTTGAAATGTTGAGCAAACTCTACAAGGCTCCAGTTTCTGTCTGCTGTGGTCAAATTATCTGTCTCTACAAGTTCACTGAGTATACCGAGACTGTTGCCAATTTTGACGGCTAATGTGGATTTGCAGAAGGTGTTGTCTTCTGGCTTGTACCCAGCCAACTCTTTCACTACAGCTATCATGTGAAAGAAGTTTGCAGGATAGAGGAGTTCCTCTGCACTTCGAATAGGTGTCGTTTTCCGAGCCACTAGTAAAAGTCACCCAAGTTCTCGAAGTCTTTGTCTTATGTAGTCGTGTCTGTTCTTTTTTGACCCATTAGATCAAACAGATGCTGTCCAAACTGCAAGAATAGTTCGTCCTTTTGGATAATACGAGTAGGCTCATCATATATTATTCAGGAAATCCAGGAATTTAAGCCCTCGCTGATCTCACGCACAACAACAGTTTTAAGGGCACATGTTGATCGAACTCGCCGTTGTCCAATGCTGGATTCATCATCAGTGTTGTTCTTTGCTGGGCAGATTTTCATGTGCTTCCACAACGTTCTCTTGGCACAGAGTCCTTGACAATGAAAACAATGAATGAAATCAATTCCATTGCTACACTTTCGTGGTCTGTAGCAGGCCTGCAGCTCTCCAGTGCCCGTCATCACAACATTTGCATTGTGGGCAAAGTTCCCACGTCTTCTAAGAATGTTCAACCGATTACGTCTTTCTTTTGAATTCTTTGGACACTGAAATGCTTGAGCAACTTCCTCTTTATTTCCATGAACAGCTTCCAGGTGTCGAGCAAATTTTGATGTGGGCTTGAAGCAACATAGGCAGTAGTTTTTCTTATTATATACTCGATGGGTTTTAGAATTTGAGGGAGCCAATACTTTGAGTCACACATTTGCTAGAATCGGCTTTTCTTTGGACTATTTGAGGTGGTATTTAGTGGACTTGGGGAGGAGACCCTTTCCTTTTTGTGGTGTCCAGGTTCCTCTTCTTTGGACTCATGGCAGGGTTTCTTTGAGCAGGCCTATTTGAGTCATTACCTTGTTTTGTTGGACATGGAGAGGGATATCGCTGAGAGGGCTGAGGCTTTTTTGTAACCAGACGTGTCTTCATCAATCTCAGAAGAACTTTCTGCTCCAGAGTCGAGGGCATAGTCACAATCACTGTAGTTTGTCTGATCGGATTCATCAAGGGATTTTTCCACATATGAAGTGGCCTTAGGGGTAAAAAAACATAGAAAGGTAATTTTTAGGTAACACAGCGTGCCAATAACTGCATTGATGCTATGAGCTATATTGCAAGAACATTCTCTTTTCAATAATGCAATTGATATAATGGTTTAAAAATGTTTTTTTTTAATAAAGCATATTTAATAAAACAATGACAATTTCTACCAAGTGCAAGTTTGACAAAGACACACACCCACACGCAGACACAATGTATTCTTCTTTCTAGACTGCAGGGAAAATACCTGTCTTGATCTCTGTAATTTCCTGTTAAAGTCATCCACTGAATGAGTTCGAGACCCATCACAATATGACGATGTTGTAGCACATGAAAATGGAGCCTTTGTCTGAACATTGGGAAAAAGACAAAAAAAAAATGGTTTGTATTGCACAAAACTACGTAAATGAAATAGGTTCATCATCAAGCACTTTTGATCACATAAGACAATAAAGGCAATGTAGACTGTGGAACGCTACCGAAATGTTACTGGGGATCAGGTCATGGTGAGGTCAATACATGAAGAAATCTACATTTTGAATTTGTTCACTCGGTTGCATATTAATTGGTTCTTCTTATATTTGGTCAAATTTGAATGAATCAAATCGAACCAGGTACCTGTATCCAAGTGAAAGTATTGATCAGTACAACTATGAATACTTCAGGGGTCATTCTAAACACACACGCACACACGCACCATTCTATCATAATTGGGGACTTTTCGGTCATGTAAAACCTATAGTCACCTGGAGGTCAATCTATAATTACTTTTGATGTCATGCTAAACACACAGACCATCCCAACATTATTCTAAAGACAAATCCTTCCACGTCATAAACACTTTGGCTGCCAGACGAGAAACCCTAATTAATAATAATACTGCATTGACAGTAAATCCCATATACTTCTAATACATTGAGTATTTCAAAAAGTTCCCTTACCTTGGTTGTGTCCATAGTGTCAGCACACAGCTCACCGACATCAGGTGCCTGATTGAGCTGGAAAAACAAAACAAATGAGCAGAACAGAAATTATAGCCAAACTGTTTACAGCTGAAAGCTGATAATACATGAAGAATTCTACATTTTGAATTTGTTCACACAGTTCGGCAGCACAGAGTTGCCGGGGGTTTACTTCTGTCAAACATGAGCCCCATGGACCAAAACCGGCCGCTTAAACCTATGAGGCCGGCGGACGCACCGGTGCGTCCTAATCACCCGACTGTTTTAAAATGTCACAGCACAGCGTCATCTGGTCCAGTGTTTCAATCCGTGTCGAAAGTGCAGATATAAAACTACAAGATTGTTTTAAAATTATGTTGATGGAGATATGAGGAAAACTGTGTCCGTGTTTTTCTGCGACATTTTATCGCGCATCAGGTGCCAAAGACCAGTCAGAAGAGATAGATAGATAGATAGATAGATAGATAGATAGATAGATAGATAGATAGATAGATAGATAGATAGATAGATAGATAGATAGATGTTGTGAACTAGATTGCCTTTGTAGGGATTTCTTACCTCATACGAATCACTATTTATGTTGTGATTGGCTATCGATAATGATTAATAATAATCAAAGATAGTTATTAATTATGTTTTGGGTTTTTTTTTATTTAAAAAAAAGACATTTTTAAATACATTACAGTCATTCCAATGTGCTTTTACAGAGAAAATAGAAAAGCCCAACATCCACATGAGCAGCAGGTGTGTTTGTGACTGTGGAAAGAAAAACTCCCCAACAGGGAGAAACCTTTGTACAAACCAGAGTCAGAGGTGGAGGAATTCTGAGGACCGGTTGGGGTGAAAGGATAGAGGAGAGGAGAGGAGAGGAGAGAGGAGAGGAAAGACAGAGAGATAGACTTAGTGGGGAGATACATGCAATACCCTTGTTAGTGCTACATACATTTCTTTCTTTTTTTTTTTTTTAATACAGTAATCACAGTGATCCAAATATTTTCCAACTGCTATGAGATTAAACCAGCCTGAGCAACAACAGAGCAAAAACCAAAATAATCACAACAATGATAGCAAAAGCAAAAACAAAAGAACACAAAACAAAGAACAAAAAAAGAAAAAAAAAACATGATTTTGATAATTGAAAGAACAAAAGCAGAAAATAAGAAAAATCAGCAGCAAATGTCCTGAATGAGGAGTGGAAGTGTGTGTGTGTGTGTGTGTGTGTGTGTGTGTGTGTGTGTGTGTGTGTGTGTGTGTGTGTGTGTGTGTGTGTGTGTGTGTGGTTTGTCCTCTGGATGTGAATGGAACTGTTGTGGGGGGGCCCGCAGCACCCCCCCGGGGCCCGAGGCCATCAGGGCCGGACGCCGCCACTCCGGTACCCAGCAGCCCACCGGACCCAGGGAGGCCCCGACAAACCCCCCCGGAGAGCCACGCCCCAACCTGGGAGGCACCAGACGGAGTGCGCAGAGAGGACCCCCCCAGGCCAGAGGGGCCCACAGGAGAAGGATAAAGTGTGCAGAGAGGACCCCCCCAGGCCAGAGGGGCCCACAGGAGAAGGATAAAGAGTGCAGAGCCCCGGGCCCCGACCCGAGCCGCCAAGCCGGGACCGGCCAGTGCAGCGCCCCCAGGCCACGCGGGCAGGGAGCCCCCCCGGATCCCGGCAGCGGAGCTCGCCGCACCCCCGGGGGCCATCCCCCCAGACCAGGAAGAGCGAAAGCCCAGCATGGCCCGGCCGGAGGACAGCCACCCTAACACCCCCCCCCCCCCCCCCCCCCCCCCCCCCCCCTTGTGTGGTGTTGGATGCATTTAGAGTTGTGTATTTTAGTTTTGAAGAGGTGGTGCAATGTGTCTAATGTGCAGTTTAAAATTGAGGGGTAGCGGGGGGGTAGGGCAGTCTCATGGACCATTTCTAGAATGAGTTGATGTGAATGAGACTTGTTTTGTAAAACGTCAGGAGTCATCAGATGGTGTTCAGTTACTGTGTGATGTTGTCTTTGATGTGATATGTGTAGGATTGTGAGTTAACTAGTTAGTAAAGCAAAGATTAGCATGCAGACCCTGTGTTTGTGGCAAAGCTAACGTCGGTTTACAGGTTGATCACTGCTCCTAATATCATTATCTATAGAACTCAGTCACTGTAACAGAATCAACACATCTTCATAAAGTTAAACAGTTCTATCATAGCATCAGGTTTAACTAATCTCAGGTAAAGCTCAGTTGTTGTTCCCACTTCCTTGAAGGAGTTCAGTTGTTGTCCTGCTGGAGGGAAGCTGGTGTCTTCTCCTGTAGTTAGCACCTCCTGCTAACTGTGGTTGCTGGTTCTGCAGGCTGAGGAGAAGAAGATGAAGTTGATGTTTCAGAAGTCCTTCTTTACAGCTCCTGGTTGTTCCTTTTGTCCAGACTGAGGAGCTGGTCGCTCAGGTCTGTGATTGTTTTCCTGCTGGTTGAGGAAAACACAAAGAAGTTCTGTGAGGCGTCGTTTCCCTGGTCCGTCCTGGAGGAACTGGTTGGTTTTCCTGGTTTATGGGAGATCAGACTCTGGGTGCTGGTCTCTGGATGAGGGGAAGGTCTGACCCTCGTGGTGGGTCAGCAGAGGAGTTGAGGAGTGAAGGTCCCTGGTTGCAGGTCTCTGGTGTTAGCTGTATGCTAACGCTGGATGAGCTGCCTCCAGCAACCCACCTACTCAGGGCCTTCGCTGCCAGAAGAGACTGTGAGACTTTGCAGCCTTTTGTTGCAAGTGTGTGGATTCGAAGGTGAATCCTGGGAGCTTCAACCAATCAGTGACTGGCTGAGTGCATGGGGGAAGAGTCTTGTGAGCAGAAAGGGGGGCAGGAAGGTCCTGCAAAAGGTCCCCCACTGGGTGTGATGGTAAATCACATTCCTGGTCAGAATTCATATGTCATGACTGTATCATGACATGAAAATTGTCTTTCCCTAGAAATGAACAAACTTTCTGTGGTCCTGTGAGATCCCAACACCTTTTACTTTGCTTAGTACAGTAAAGCTGTTAAAGCTCTTAAAAAGTCTTAAACGTATTGAATTTACACATCTGCATTTAATACTTTAAAAAGTCTTAAAAATGTATTAAATTTGATATTATTATTACGTTTTGGACAGCTGCTGCGAATAGTCGACACAATTGACGATAAAAGTTGAAAGACTGAAAGGCAGTATTATTTTTGCTGAAAAACACAAGAGAGATGTAAAAAGGTGCTATGTGTCAGATTCTAGATTTATGACCCCCTTAGCCTTTGAAATAGAGCCGGAAATCCCCCTTTTTGAGGGGGGAGGAGGTCGTAAAGTTGTTCATTTATGGTTTTATGGCTTTTTTTATGACTGTTTACAGCAGGTGTTTGCACCAGGTGTCCTTGTTGTTGTTATTCTGAAGAAACATTAGTTTAGGGTCGTGGGAAGATCATGCTCTGAATAAAGAGGGTTTAAACAGAATTAAGGTGATAACGTTTAATCCTGATGGTTTTATTAGGTGTTTGCACCAGGTGTGGTCAGTGTTGTTGTTGTTCTGAAGAAACATTTGTTTAGGGTCGTGGGAAGATCATGCTCTGAATAAAGAGGGTTTAAACAGAACTAAGGTTATAACGTTCAATCCTGAAGGTTTATTAGTTAAAGGCTGTGTTAGGGGGTTAATTTAAATGTTTAATACGAGGGATAGGGGTTTAATGTTTAATTCTCGACAGAAATAGTCTTAAAGCAATCTGTCTGTCTATCTTTGTGCAAAGTGGCTGAAATTAGTTAAAGGCTGTGTTAGGGGGTTAATTTAAATGTTTAATATGAGGGATAGGGGTATGGTTTGTTTACATCAGCAGCACCAAACCCTGTTTTAAGATTACTTTGAAGAATTGAAGAACACACACACACACACACACACACACACGCACGCACGCACGCACGCACACACACACACACACACACACACACACACACATACAACCTTTTAATTTGGGTTTTAGTTTTAATGTTTAATTCTCTGACTTAGGATTTTAGGCAAAGTGCTTATCTCACGCAGAGGAGGAGGAGGAGGAGGAGGAGGAGGGGTGGTGAGGAGGAGGGAGGAGGGATCGGCGGTCGGTTTTATTAGTTAAAGGTTGTGTTAGAGGGTTAATTTATTTGTTTAATACGAGGGATAGGGGTATTGAAATTAAATAAATACTTCTCTCTCACACATAAGGTTAGTTAATCCTTGTAACTGTTGAAGATAACATGGTTGAGAAACGTTTTAACGTTTAATTCACAGTATACAGAGCCTTAAACAGGTGTCTGAGCCGATCGCTGAACGGATACTTTACAGAAATGAGCAGGCGTGCTGGAGAGTTTTACTGTTTAAAGGTTACTTTGAAGAATTTAAATTTAACTCTTAAACTCAGTTTCCTAAGTGAACATACGCGGGCTTTTAATGTAAGGTTTAGTTTAAATGTTAAATTCACGGGTAGTAGTAGTAGTAGGAGGAGGGGTTTTTAACTGTTTAATTCTCTGAATACAGGATTTAATGTTAGATTTCATTCTAACAACAATGACAGCTTACAGCCTCGACTTAGGATTTAGAAGAAATTAAATAAAATACTTCTCACTCACACATAAGGCTAGTTAAAGCTCGTAACTGTTGAAGATAACATAGCTGAGAAACGTTTTAATGTTTAATGTTTAATTCACTGGATACAGGGCCTTAAGCAGACGTCTATGCCGACCATAGAACGGTTATTTTGAAGAACTTAACAGGTACGTTACAACTTCCTAAATTAGTTTATAAAGCTCTGAAGACAATTTCAAAGAGTTTTTTGTTTTGTTTTGTTTTTACTGTCCAAAGGTTACTTTAAAGAGTTTAAATTGAACTCTTAAATACTACTTTCTAACTGAACAGATGTGGACATTTAATGTAAGGTCTAATTTAAATGTTTAATAGCTGCATTTAGGATGGTTTCAAATGTTTAATAGCTGTATTAGGCGATGTTTTTAAACAGTCTATTGTTTAATTCTCTGTATACATGGTCTTAAACACTTCACAACACCAGGCATTACCTCGAAGTTTTGCAAGGCTTGGTTAGAAGTTACAACAACATTTTCACCGAGGCATAAAGCTGACCCTCACGGAGGTGACGTCTGAAAAACACGCCAACTTTTTCGGAATCTGTATGGTGTACCGACAGCTCGCAATGGTCGGAAAAGAAAGTTTAGATTTAAGGAGGGCAACCTCGCCAGAATATCCAGAGTGAGAGGAACATTAGATAAAGAAATCCGAGCAGAGTTTTACGGACCAAGTATTTACCATGTCAGAATGCGTCGCTCCGTACTCCCGCCGTATACAATGTCAAAGATTATGACAGAGAACTTAGCGACGGTTCGTTCTACGAGGCAGAGCTACAAAAAAAAAAAAGAAAGTTGAACTGACTGAAGACAAGCCGTACAGACAGACCGAGGCCTGAGCATTCCCACGTATGCAGACCAGATTGGTCACCAGGGGTTTATGTCACCCTGTCCCTGGTTAAACAACACTCGCTCAAGTGGAGCTGGCCCAGGCCACTGAGCTGCAGGGGGGTGTGGTTCGCGGATATGTGTCAATTAGTCTACCCCTTCCCAAACATGGTACACTCTATTGAAGGAGTGAACTTCTCTACAAGAAACACAGTATCACACATTTCTCCACAGCCACCAATCTAAAGGCCTCCGTGTTTGAAGGATTTAACCGTACACTGAAAACAACATTGTGGAGATATTTCACTGCTTACAACACCCGACGTTACTCGGATCTGAATCTGTAGAAAGACTCCGTACAGATAGACAGAGGCCGAAGCATTCCAGCGTCGGCCCGACAGTGTGTCCACACACATCTACAGCCACTTGGAGCTCCCAATAATTTTACTTTTCATCTGGGTTTTGTTAGAAGTTATGACGTTTTCTTTGACCTCCGAACTGTGACGCTTCCCGCATGGACTTATTCAAACTGTTAAAATGGCGTCGGACTGTTTTGTTATTGAGCTGTAGATGGTGGACAAATACCGAAATGCATCATGGGTAGCGTAGTTTGTTCAGTCTGTGTGAAGGTCCGCCAATAGGAGAGCACGTTGCTTAAGCCTCCTTCTAGCGGTGGCCAATGGGAAGAGGGGATTTACCGCAGCGCGTGTTTTATCTGGCGGAAGGTCCTGCTGGCTCACTCTCTAACTTTTCCTCCTCGTGCTGAGCTGACGTGTTTCATCCTTGGCTGTTTTCCTTCGCGTTTATCGGCTAAGTATAAGACAAATCTTTGTTAGACCAGTATTTCTGTCTTTTGTAATAAATTACTGTGTTAATCCAATCTCAAGGTTTGTTGAACTATACTTAATGTTCGCCGCTGCTTCCCTTCATCAAGAGATCTGTCCTCTCTTTCTATGTGGGCGAAAAACGACAGGACAAAATGGCGCCACGAACACGATTTTTAACGGAAGGGAAGTTTGGACGAATTGGTCCGGTGAGTGAAAAACGATTTTTTTCTGAACGTATTACTGAGCCGCCCGGGTTAAATTGAAAGGTGAGCAGTTTCCTGTTTAACCGAATGACTGTACATTGGACACGATAAATTGGCTCTGTGGTACGTGAAGTTGAACGCCGTTTGATATTGCTAAATTTTATAGAATTAATGGTAAATATGTTAAAGTTGAATAACTTGAGAGTGGATTATACAGTTTTTTATATACCAGGTGCCTGGGGCACGCTGAAGGAAAAAGTACTTAAAAGTGTTTTTTCGAAGCCTGGGGCTTGAGGTCAGGGACCTTTGGATCTATAAGTCCTAAACAAAAAACCGTACTGGGTACGTTAAATAGAGATTTTAAAGTCTCATACAATAATTAAAAAGTTCGGGGAACTTTAAACAAGATTCTGAAGAATTCTATAGTCTAAGTTCAAGAAGAAACTATAAAAAACAGGTCTGGGACCTGCCAAGTTTGGAGTTGTATTACTGGCAAACTTGGTCTGCGTCCGGGACGCGTTAGATTAGGGAAGCGCTAATTAAGGGAAACTGCAGTCATTTTTTTATATTTTATAAGCATGAAGAGATTGTGTGAGTGGTTTGTATGTATTGTGCGTTTGCATCAGGCTTATGTTCTGGTAAAATACACAATTGTGTGGGTGATGCTGTGAGTTGATATAGTTGTGTTGTTGTTTTATCATAAGTGGAAAAAGTAGTTTTCAATCCGAGAGTAACACTGTGAATGACTGTGAGTGAAAAGTGTCCGAATTGAAACACTAGATGACTGATAAACCTTACGGTGCGGTTATTCTAGTGGAGTAAAGACAGCCTTTTATTGGAGATCTTTAGGCAGTTTGAAGTGAGACATTTCTCAGCTTTGAAACTGAAAAAGTGGCATTTTAAAGTATAAAATAAGACAAAAAATGGACGCTGCGTGCTTTGTTATCTCCATGTGCTTGACTAGGGGGAGGAGAAAAAGTAGGGGAGAAGTTAAACAGAAACCCCCTCTTCATGTAGAAAGTGGTTTAAGTATAAGGACGAGAAATAGAAATGTGATTTATATTGAAGGAGAAGAGGAAGTGTGTTTTGAAGGAAAAGTATGTTATTTTGTTGGCTATTATGGAAAGAAAGGAACAAGGCAGGTAGAAAAAGTTAGCCCAGCAAATGAGAGTAAAGAGTGTTGGTATTGTGGAGAGATGGAATAGTTAGTATGAGAATGAAGGAAAAAAGTGAAGAATTTGAAATGGATTTGAGGGACATTTTAGCGGCATGTGATGAATTTGAATGCCTCCAACTGTCTCTCTGTCTCCAACAACCAGGGTTTGTTCATAGACCACCCCCGCAGCAACATTGATACAGTTGGTATTGTAATGAGCTCCTTTGTTCTCTGCAGGCAGGCAGACTTGAGCTGCAAAAGCAGGAATTCGAGTCCTAAACAAGTAATGGCAAGACACCCTGCTATTAACCTCAGATGGACTTAAAACATCGCTGTCCACTTAACAAGTACACTTGTATTAAATTTTGTGCACAATTTTGTCAGACACATAGATACGTTGAAACACTAGTAAGGATTCAGTATGACTTACAAATAGTCATAAATATACATTCACATACAGTGCTCATTGAGGTGACCCCCCTTCTTTTTCACACCTCAACCTATTTTTTAATTACCAACCCTGTGTCTCACTAACATTAACTGGGACACAAGTAGTTATTTAACATCATGCCAGTATTATTGTGGTTTTTCTGAATTGTGTTTCATAACCTGAAGGATTGTTTTGTAGTACTATTGCATAGCAGACATAGATTGTACCGACAAGGCCTAATTGTTTACCAGGTGTCCAGATGATACCACAAGAATGAAGTAATATATGAACTTTCTTATCTGTAGACTGAACATGTGTGTCCTCAGAATCATTTGTCGACACTGCTTCTGAGGCCACAGGGGGAATGCTGGGATTACACAGGATCACAGAAGGATTGTTAATTTTAGTAGAAAAAATCTCCATTTGTCATGAGACGCAGCCATGACATGAAAAAATACTCAGGAATGTGATTGTTTATCGCACCTAGTAGGGGGTTGGAGGAGCTCTGCAGGACCTCCTTCCCCCTTCCTCTTTCTCTGTTTACAACATGTAATTAAGACTGCTTCAGCTCGCAGACTTTTCACACCTCTGGATGCACTCGTGTCACAGGGGGTCCTGGGAGCCTCGCTCAGAGGAGGTGAGTTACAGCAGTTCAACTCACCCAGCGTTAACAACTAACATGAGAGGCTTTTAACCAGCGGCCTCCACTCCTCAACTCTGCTGACCCTACCATGAGGGTCAGACCTCCCACATCCAGAGACCAGCGATCCAGAGTCTGCTTTCCAGGGAACCGACCGGTTCTTCCAAGACGGGACCAAGAAAAGACATCTCACATAACTTCTTTGTGTTTTCCTCAAACAAGCAGGAAAACCGTCATAGCTTGGAGCCACCAGGTCTTCAGTCTGGAGGGGACCAACTCGGAGCTGTAAAGGACAGCTCCTGAAACACCAACTTCATTTTCTTCTCCTCAGCCTGCAGAACCAGCAGCCACAGTTAGCAGGAGCTGCTAACTAAAGGAGAAGACACCAGTTTCCCTCCAGCAGGACGACAACTGAACTGCTTTAAGGCAGTGGTAACAATTGGGGTTTAATTGAGATTAGTTAAACTTGATGACATGCATAGAACTGTTTAACTTTCATGAAAATGTGTTAATTCTGTTACAGTGATCGCATTCTTTTGATAATGATATTAGGAGCAGATAATAATGTGTAAACCAACGTTGACTCTGCCACAGACACAGGGTCTGCATGCTAATCTGTTTTACTAACTGGTTAATTCACAATCCTACACATATATCAAAGACAACATCACACTGCGACTGAACACCAGCTGATGACTTATGACGTTTTACAAGATAAATCGCATTCACATAAACTTATTCTAGAAATGGTCCTTTAGCAAAGACACATAGGAAGCAGATGCTACGGCTAAGCTTCTATTGTTCCATTGTTATCAACACATGGTGGAGACCAAGGACAGTCCTCCTGCTCTCTGAGAACTGCCATTTGAAATGTAGTATTTTGTGATCCACCATCTTGTTTTGTACTTCCATGACACATCTCACACAAATGCTCCTTTCAATTCTCTTGTCTCCACACACACACACACACACACACACACACACACACACACACACACACACACACACACACACACACACACACACACACACACACACACACACACACACACATGATGTATGCAATCCCTTTGAAATAGAGATAACTCCTCAGCAGACGGCCCCGCCAACCACATCAAATAGGGGTAATAAAAGCTGGGTGGGATTGTAAACAACACCAGCTATTTACAAGATAAAAGGAGAATGCAAGTAAATGGTGACGCTTCCTGCTCACAGAAGGTGAGGAAGGACACTTGAGTCTTCCCCCATCTCTGGAGAATTTTTTGTAATGTTTACAGGAATCCAAGGTGATGGAGTCCATTCTGAGTGACGGAGAAAACATCACATGCCATGAAGTTCGAAGGACATCGAGCGTGGTGCCATCTTCATTGAATCTGCACCAAGGCAGATTCATCCGACAGAGAGATCATCGTTCCTGACAACGACTGGGAATCCAACGACCAGGAGGGGCCAAATGACAACGAGGGAGCATCCTGCACAGAATCGACACCAGGAAATCATCGCGACGACACCGACGACAAGAGATCCCCAGGGGTGCACTGCAGCAACCCCTGAGGATTAAAGAGAAAACATTGTTAGGTTCAAGCCGGTCAGAAGATCGCAAAACATTGTACAACACGAAGGATCCAAGGAGCAGCACTGATATAGAAAGACAGAAAGAATTAATCAAGAATTCATCTTCACAGAAGAACAGAGGATGAAGTGGCTGAAAAAACTGTTTGAAGGTTCTGGTCATAGCCAGAGGTCCTGTATGTGTGAATCATGGAAATGTTTATGTAGATTGATGCTTACATTACTAATTGTCTTATCATCCTGGTTTTTGTACATGTCACTGCCCATCCCGCAGGTAAAGGTATTAGTTCTTTAACGAATGTGAACCAAGTAAACACTTACATCAGCCACACGCTAAAATCACCAACTTCAAATAGTGAATCAATAGAAATTAAGGTAGATCTAACTAACAAACCGTACTATTTTTCCCCCTGTTTTCCCTAAAGGTAATTTTGGAGCGTGTTGGGATTTCCTCCTATGGGAATTGAGAGATAAGGGAGATGTAGCTTTCCCAATAAAATTGTGTGATTACCTCTGCCAAAATAAAATAGGAGCTAAAGCTTGGATGTCTCCAGCAGCAAAACGTGTAGGAATTAGGACCATTAATCAAGTTAAAGAAGTAGATGATTATTTCAAAATAACAACAGGAATTTTAGGTGATGTAAATAATTGGTTGCTAATGGCAGAGAAGGCTGCTAAAATCTCCCAGGACACAATTAAAGGTTCATGTTTGTGTATGCATGCTTGACCTCTACTTAAGGTAGTGCCGACTCCAGTAAACTCAAATTGTATAGTCAACTTAATGAATCAAACTATACCTAGTAACACCTGTAAGAAACTTTTCTCATAACTACAATGTCTAAACTTAAAAACCCTATTTCATAGTACAGTGGCTAAACAAAACTTCACCTGTATTAAAGTAAATGCGGACAAAGTTGAACACAAATTAGGAACTCTTGATTCAACTTTGTGCGAAAAAACACTTCAAGTTCCCATTGATTTCACGCCATTAGCTAGGTCAGATGTATGGTGGTGGTGTGGATCAAATAAAATTTATGATGGACTCCCAAGACAGGCTAGAGGTTTATGTGCATTTGTAATTTTGATAATTCCAGTAAAAGTCCTGCCTTTAAACATAGATCAAATTTCTACTCTAATACAACGCACTGAGGTGCACCAAAAAGTCATTTTTAAACGTCACAAAAGAGATTGGAGAAGACAATCAAATCCAACTTATATAGATGCGAGAGGAGTGCCTGATGAATACAAATTAGTTGATCAAGTAGCAGCAGGTTTTGAAAACCTACCAATTATCTCAGCGTTTTCCTGGCCACACCTAATAAAAATGTAGATAGGATTAATTATATTCATTGTAATGTTCAACGTTTAGGCAATTGGACAGAAATGGGTTTTGCAGCCGTCCACGAACAGCTTCAAGAAACCTCAACTATGGCTTATCCGACCCGCATAGCCGTTGATATGCTCCTGGCTGAAGGACGAGTATGTGCTATGTTTGATGATAAGTGTATTTTCATCCCTAATAACACAACAGCAGATGGCACCTTAACTAGGACTCTAGAAGGTTTGCGTACACTCAATAAAAATAATTCATCATCATTCAGGAGTTGATACATCCACGTGGGACGGTTTGGCTGACATGTTTGGTAATTACAAGGTTTTGGTAATGTCTGTGTTGATTTCTATTGCAGTGTTCACAGATATTCTGACTTTGTGATTGTTGTTGCATTCCATGTAATAGAGAGCTTCTTACTCGTTTGATTAACACTGCCATCTCCCCTGACAAACGGGATGTAGTAAATATGGCATTGTTAACTTCCACAGGTGAACCAGGTCATTTTGATTCAGAAGATGAAACTAATCTGTTCTCTTTTAATGTTTATTTGTGATGTGATAGAATCACATCAAGAGAGCTATTGTTAGAGTTATGACGTTTTCTTTGACCTCCGAACTGTGACGCTTCCTGCATGGACTTATTCAAACTGTTAAAATGGCGTCGGACTGTTTTGTTATTGAGCTGTAGATGATGGACAAATACCGAAATGCATCATGGGTACCGTAGTTTGTTCTGTCTGTGTGAAGGTCCGCCAATAGGAGAGCACGTTGCTTACGCCTCCTTCCAGCGGTGGCCAATGGGAAGAGGGGATTTACAGCAGCGCGTGTTTTATATAGAGCGGACGCTCCAGCTGCCTCACTCTCTCTGTCCATTTCCTCCTCGTGCTGAGCCGACGTGTTTCATCCTTGGCTGTTTTCCTTCGCGTTTATCGGCTAAGTATAAGACAAATCTTTGTTAGACCAGTGTTTCTGTCTTTTGTAATAAATTACTGTGTTAATCCAATATCAAGGTTTGTTGAACTATACTTAATGTTCGCCGCTGCTTCCCTTCATCAAGAGATCTGTCCTCTCTTTCTGTGTGGGCGAAAAACGACAGGACAGTTTTGGGATGACTTGCGCTGAGCACACTGATCTGGTAAGTAAACATTGTACTCTGATGTAAACCATTACGTTGTCTGATTGAGACAGGGCTTGTAACTTTTATCACATTCTGAATGTGACAGTGTACAATTTAAAAAAGCAGTGTTTATTAATGGGGTTTTTTTTGATACTTGAAAATATATTAGGTAGCTGCAGCCCTAATTATATGCAATGCCACAACAACCTGGCGTGCTGATGGTTGGTTACATGTGCGTCTGTATTTTGAACTTGTTGCTTTAACTTTATGTTCTATTTCACTGTCCCTATTTCAGGCTGAAGCAGACGGGTCAGTTGTCCTCACACGCCCACGTCACAGCAATTAAAGTTTTTACTTAACGCCTCATAAACTGAACGAAGAATCCTTCTATTGTGACTATTTATTTAATAGATGGGGAGAAACCGGTAGTGTTGCAATATCATTCAATAGACACTTTTTTTTTTTTTTTTCCAAAGCAATGTACATCTGAAAGTTTATTCAACACAAGCAGGGGTCACATTAGGAGAAACATAAGCTCAGTCAGATCCACCAGGCCAGTCTGAGTCCAGTTAGACGAAGGTGACAACAGGCAGCACAGATGGACATTGATGTCACGATAGTTGGATTACGATGAAACCGATATTAAATGGATCAAGTTTGTTAATTCTAATTTAGGATTGTTTAAAATAAAATGTTAGTAGTAGTAGTTTGGGACGATTGAAGATATTTTGTTCACTGCACATTTAAATATGTAACTTTTTATTTCATTGCACATTTCACTTTGACTATTAGTCACATAATTCAAAAGTAATTCTCTGAACGTTTTTGTTTGTGAATGTTAGAATGATTCATTGTGCATTTTATTTTGTGAATGAAAAATAAATTCATCATTTTTAACTTGTGACAGAAAAATAAGTATCATAGGTTTGTGACTTCAGACTTTATCTTTTAACCTGTGACAGAAAATAAGTAATCATAGGCTTGTGACTTCAGACTTTATTTTGTCCTTTTGTCTTTCACCCGCACAGAAAGAGAGGACAGATCTCTTGGTTAAGGGAAGCCGCGGCGAACTTTAAATATAGTTCAACATACCTTGAGATTGGATTAACACAGTAATTTATTACAAAAGACAGAAACACTGGCCATGTAGAGAATCGCCTTATACTTAGCCGTTAAAGCAGCTGAGGATAAACGCGCCTCAGGTCAGTCGAAGAGCAGAAGGAAGAAGAAAGATCCACACAGAGCTTCCGCCCGATCAAACACGCGCGCTGCTAAATCCCCTCTTCCCATTGGCCACCGCTGGAAGGAGGCGTAAGCAACGTGCTCTCCTATTGGCGGACCTTCACACAGACTGAACAAACTACGGTACCCATGATGCATTTCGGTATTTGTCCATCATCTACAGCTCAATAACAAAACAGTCCGCCGCCATTTTAACAGTTTGAATAAGTCCATGCGGGAAGCGTCACAGTTCGGAGGTCAAAGAAAACGTCATAACTCTAACAATAGCTCTCTTGATGTGATTCTATCACATCACAAATAAACATTAAAAGAGAACAGATTAGTTTCATCTTCTGGATCAAAATGACCTGGTTCACCTGTGGAAGTTAACAATGCCATATTTACTACTTCCCGTTTGTCAGGGGAGATGGCAGTGTTAATCAAACGAGTAAGAAGCTCTCTATTACATGGAATGCAACAACAAATAGAAATCAACACAGACATTACCAAAGCTTTGTAATTACCAAACATGTCAGCCAAACCGTCCCACATGAATGTATCAACTCCTAAATTATGATGATGAATAATAATTTTTTTATATTGAGTGTACGCAAACCTTCTAGAGTCCTAGTTAAGGTGCCATCTGCTGCTGTGTTATTAGGGATGAAAATGCACTTATCACCAAACATAGCACATACTCCTCCTTCAGCCAGGAGCATATCAACGGCTATGCGGGTCGGATAAGCCATGGTTGAGGTTTCTTGAAGCTGTTCGTGGACGGCTGCAAAACCCATTTCTGTCCAATTGCCTAAACGTTGAACATTATAATGAATATAATTAATCCTGTCCACATTTTTATTAGGTGTGGCTGGGAAAACGCTGAGATATTTGGTAGGTTTTCAAAACTTGCTGCTATTTGATCAACTAATTTGTATTCATCAGGCACTCCTATCGCATCTATATAAGTTGGATCTAATTGTCTTCTCCAATCTCTTTTGCGACGTTTAAAATGACTTTTTGGTGCACCTCAGTGCGTTGTATTAGAGTAGAAATTTGATCTATGTTTAAAGGCAGGACTTTTACTGGAATAATTAAAGTTACAAATGCATATAAACCTCTAGCCTGTCTTGGGAGTCCATCATAAATTTTAGTTGATCCACACCACCACCATATATCTGACCTAGTTAATAGCGTGAAATCAATGGGAACTTGAAGTGTTTTTTCTCACACCAAGTTGAATCAAGAGTTCCTAATTTGTGTTCAACTTTATCAGCATTTACTTTAATACAGGTGAAGTTTTGTTTAGCGACTGTGCTATGAAATAGGGTTTTTAAGTTTAGATATTGTAGTTATGAGAAAAGTTTCTTACAGGTGTTACTAGGTATAGTTTGATTCATTAAGTTGACTATACAATTTGAGTTTACTGGAGTCGGCACTACCTTAAGTAGAGGTCGAGAATGCATACACAAACATGAACCTTTAATTGTGTTCTGGGAGATTTTAGAAGCTTGCTCTGCCATTAGCAACCAATTATTTACATCACCTAAAATTCCTGTTGTTATTTTGAAATAATCATTTACTTCTTTAACTTGATTAATGGTCCTAATTCCTACACGTTTTGTTGCTGGAGACATCCAAGCTTTAGCTCCTATTTTATTTTGGCAGAGGTAATCACACAATTTTATTGGGAAAGCTACATCTCCCTTATCTCTCAATTCCCATAGAAGGAAATCCCAACACACTCCAAAATTACCTTTAGGGAAAACAGGGGGAAAAGTAGTATGGTTGTTAGTTAGATCTACCTTAATTTCTATTGATTCACTATTTGAAGTTGGTGATTTTAGCATGTGGCTGATGCAAGTGTGTTTACTTGATTTACATTCGTTAAAGAACTAATACCTTCACCTGCGGGATGGCAGTGACATGTACAAAAACCAGGATGATAAGACAATTAGTAATGCAAGTATCAATCTACATAAACATTTCCATGATTCACACATACTGGACCTCTGGCTTTGACCAGAACCTTCAAACAGTTTTTTTCAGCCACTTCATCCTCTGTTCTTCTGTGAAGATGAATTCTTGATTAATTCTTTCTGTCTTTCTATATCAGTGCTGCTCCTCGGATCTTTCGTGTTGTACAATGTTTTGCGATCTTCTGACCGGCTTGAACCTAACAATGTTTTCTCTTTAATCGTCAGGGGTTGCCGCAGTGCACCCCTGGGGATCTTTCGTCGTCGGTGTCGTCGCGATGATTTCCTCCTGGTGTCGATTCTGCGTAGGATGCTCCCTCGTTGTCATTTGGCCCCTCCTGGTCGTTGAATTCCTAGTCGTTGTCAGGAACGATGATCTCTCTGTCGGATGAATCTGCCTTGGTGCAGTAATGAAGATGGCACCACGCTCGATGTCCTCCGAACTTCACGGCGTGTGATGTCTTCTCCGTCACTCAGAATGGACTCCATCACCTTGGATTCCTGTAAACATTACAAAAAATTCTCCAGAGATGGGGGAAGACTCGAGTGTCTTTCCTCACCTGCTGTGAGCAGGAAGTGTCACCATTCACTTGCTCTCTCTTTTGTCTTGTAAATAGCTGGTGTTGTTTACAATCTCACCCAGCTTTTATTACCCCTTTTTTGATGTGGTTTGCAGGCCGTCTGCTGAGGAGTTATCTCTATTTCAAAGGGATTGCATACACCATGTGTGTGTGTGTGTGTGTGTGTGTGTGTGTGTGTGTGTGTGTGTGTGTGTGTGTGTGTGTGTGTGTGTGTGTGTGTGTGTGTGTGGAGACAAGAGAATTGAAAGGAGCATTTGTGTGAGTTGTGTCATGGAAGTACAAAACAAGATGGTGGATCACAAAATACTACATTTCAAATGGCGGTTCTCAGAGAGCAGGAGAACTGTCCTTGGTCTCCACCATGTGTTGATGACAATGGAACAATAGAAGCTTAGCCGTAGCATCTGCTTCCTATGTGTCTTTGCTAAAGGACCATTTCTAGAATAAGTTTATGTGAATGCGATTTATCTTGTAAAACGTCATAAGTCATCAGCTGGTGTTCAGTCGCAGTGTGATGTTGTCTTTGATATATGTGTAAGATTGTGAATTAACCAGTTAGAAAAACAGATAAGCATGGAGACCCTGTGTCTGTGGCAGAGTCAACGTTGGTTTACACATTATTATCTGCTCCTAATATCATTATCAAAAGAATGCGATTACTGTAACAGAATTAACACATTTTCATGAAAGTTAAACAGTTCTATGCATAATCATCAAGTTTAACTAATCTCAATTAAACCCCAATTGTTACCACTGCCTTAAAGCAGTTCAGTTGTCGTCTTGCTGGAGGGAAACTGGTGTCTTCTCCTTTAGTTAGCAGCTCCTGCTAACTGTGGCTGCTGGTTCTGCAGGCTGAGGAGAAGAAAATGAAGTTGGTGTTTCAGGAGCTGTCCTTTACAGCTCCGAGTTGGTCCACTCCAGACTGAAGACCTGGTGGCTCAAAGCTGCGACGGTTTTCCTGCTTGTTTGAGGAAAACACAAAGAAGTTATGTGAGATGTCTTTTCTTGGTCCCGTCTTGGAAGAACCGGTCGGTTCCCTGGAAAGCAGACTCTGGATCGCTGGTCTCTGGATGTGGAAGGTCTGACCCTCATGGTAGGGTCAGCAAAGTTGAGGAGTGGAGGTCGCTGGTTTAAAAGTTGTTAGTTGGTTAAAAGTATTAGTTGTTAACGCTGGGTGAGTTGAACTGCTGTAACTCACCTCCTCTGAGCGAGGCTCCCAGGACCCCCTGTGACACGAGTGCATCCAGAGGTGTGAAAAGTCTGCTAGCTGAAGCAGTCTTAATTACATGTTGTAAACAGAGAAAGAGGAAGGGGGAAGGAGATCCTGCAAAGCCTCTCCAACCCCCTACTAGGTGCGATAGTCAATCACATTCCTGAGTCTTTTTTCATGTCATGGCTGCGTCTCATGACAAATGGAGATTTTTTCTACTAAAATTAACAATCCAAATTAACAATCCTTCTGTGATCCTGTGTAATCCCAACATTCCCCCTGTGGCCTCAGAAGCATTGTCGACAAATGATTCTGAGGGCACACATGTTCAGTCTACAGATAAGAAAGTTCATATATTAATTCATTCATGTGGTATCATCTGGACACCTGGTAAACAATTAGGCCTTGTCGGTACAATCTATCTCTGCTATACAATAGTACTACAAAACAATCCTTCAGGTTATGAAACAATTCAGAAAAACCACAATAATACTGACATGATGTTTAATAACTACTTGTGTCCCAGTTAATGTTGGTGAGACACAGGGTTGGTAATTAAAATAGGTTGAGGTGAGAAAGAGAAGGGGGGTCACCTCAATGAGCACTGTATGTGAATGTATATATATGACTATGTGTAAGTCATACTGAATCCTTACTAGTGTTTCAACGTACCTATGTGTCTGACAAAATTGTGCACAAAATTTAATACAAGTGTACTTCTTAAGTGGACAGCGATGTTTTAAGTCCATCTGAGGTTAATAGCAGGGTGTCTTGCTATTACTTGTTTAGGAATCGACTTCCTGCTCTTGCAGCTCAAGTCTGCCGGTCTGCAGAGAACAAAGAGCTCATTACAATAACAACTGTACCAATGTTGCTGTGGGGGTTGTCTGTGGACAAGCCCTGGTTCTTGGAGACAGAGAGACAGTTAGAGGCATTCAAATTCATCACATGCCGCTAAAATGTCCCTCAAATTCATTTCAAATTCTTCACTTTTTTCCTTCATTCTCATACTAACTATCCCATCTCTCCACAATACCAACACTCTTTACTCTCATTTGCTGGGCTAACTTTTTCTACCTGCCTTGTTCCTTTCTTTCCATAATAGCCAACAAAATAACATACTTTTCCTTCAAAACACACTTCCTCTTCTCCTTCAATATAAATCACATTTCTATTTCTCGTTCTTTTACTTTAAACCACTTTCTACATGAAGAGGGGGTTTCTGTTTTACTTCTTCCCTTATCCTGTGTCTTTATCCCTTTTTCTCCTACCCAAGCACATGGAGATAACAAAGCACACAGCATCCATTTTTTTTTTCTTTCTTATACTTTAAAATGCCACTTTTTCAGTTTCAAAGCTGAGAAATGTCTCACTTCAAACTGCCTAAAGATCTCCAATAAAAGGCTGTCTTTACTCCACTAGAATAACCGCACCGTAAGGTTTATCAGTCATCTAGTGTTTCAATTCGGACACTTTTCATTCACACAGTCATTCACAGTGTTATTCTCGGATTGAAAACTACTTTTTCCACTTATGATAAAACAACAACACAACTATATCAACTCACAGCATCACCCACACAATTTTGTATTTTACCAGAACATGAGCCTGATGCAAACGCACAATACATACAAACCACTCACACAATCTCTTCATGCTTATAAAATATTAAAAAAAATGACTGCAGTTTCCCTTAAATAGCGCTTTTCTAGTCTAACGCGTCCCGGACGCGGGGCAAAGTTTGCAAGTGGTAAAACTCCAAACTTTGCGGGCCTTTAACCCTTATAGTTTCTTTTTAAACTTTGACTACAGCGACCTTCAGGTCCTTATTTATAGTTCAAGGAACTGAAATTATTTCACGAGACTTTAAAATCTCTGTTTAAGGTTCCCCGAACCGGTTATTTGTTTCGGACTTATAGATCCTAAGGTCCCTGACCTCAAGCCCCAGGCTTCGAAAAAACACTTTTAAGTACTTTCTCCTTCAGCGTGCCCCAGGCACCTGGGATATAAAAAACTGTATAATCCACTCTCAAGTTTTTGAACTTTAACATATTTACCGTTAATTCTATAAAATTTAGCAATATCAAACGGCGTTCAACTTCACGTACCACAGAGCCAATTTATCGTGTCCAATGTACAGTTATTCGGTGAAACAGGAAACTGCGCACCTTTCAATTTAACCCGGGCGGCTCGGTATTACGTTCAGAAAAAAATCGTTTTTCACTCACCGGACCAATTCGTCCAAACTTCCCTTCCGTTAAAAATCCTGTTCGTGACGCCATTTTGTCCTTTTGTCTTTCACCCGCACAGAAAGAGAGGACAGATCTCTTGGTTAAGGGAAGCCGCGGCGAACTTTAAATATAGTTCAACATACCTTGAGATTGGATTAACACAGTAATTTATTACAAAAGACAGAAACACTGGCCATGTAGAGAATCGCCTTATACTTAGCCGTTAAAGCAGCTGAGGATAAACGCGCCTCAGGTCAGTCGAAGAGCAGAAGGAAGAAGAAAGATCCACACAGAGCTTCCGCCCGATCAAACACGCGCGCTGCTAAATCCCCTCTTCCCATTGGCCACCGCTGGAAGGAGGCGTAAGCAACGTGCTCTCCTATTGGCGGACCTTCACACAGACTGAACAAACTACGGTACCCATGATGCATTTCGGTATTTGTCCATCATCTACAGCTCAATAACAAAACAGTCCGCCGCCATTTTAACAGTTTGAATAAGTCCATGCGGGAAGCGTCACAGTTCGGAGGTCAAAGAAAACGTCATAACTCTAACAATTTTTAACTTGTGACAGAAAATAAGTAATCATAGGTTTGTGACTTCAGACTTTTTAAGTCATCTATAATGTAATAAGTAATTCTAAAACAATTAATTGTACATTTAGAAAGAACTATAATCTGACTGAAACAAGTTGTAATTTAATATGCTTTGACCCATGAAATGTAGTGAAACTCATTCCTAATCAAGTACTCAACACATTGACGTTAGGTTTAACTGTTTTTTGTTTTTTGCTTACATCTTTTCAGGTCCAGCAGCACATTTTCTGCTGAAAAGAGAAGCTACCTGCTTAATCATTGCTGCTTGAAACATGGAAGCCACACTGAAACCCCGGCTCCCAAGTCTTCATAAAGAGTATCTCTGCACATTCATTTCATTCACTAGCCTATATTTAATCAGGAGAAACACTTTGAGATTAATAATCTCTTTTACAAGTGTGTCCTGGTTGTACCTGGTTGGTACATAAAATTAATTACAGTGTCAGTAATACTAAAATGTTCTTTAAAACAAATAAATAGCAATAGACAAATACATGAAACACAATAAAAGTACAGACACAGAGAGCAGATGAGAGATAAAAAATATAAAGAAAAAATCCTAAAAACCATCAAATAGTTTAAATCAAGTTAGGTAAGACAAGAACACGGTGACCATTTGTTCGTTTGGTTGTTTGTTTGTTTGTTTCCAGCCGCTGTAAAAGGCCCTAAACGCCCCCCAGTGAGAGCAGCTCTGTGAGTTTAAGAACGGTCTGTAAAGTATTCCACGAATATAGAGCAGATCACATGAAGGCTTTATGCCCCAGTTCCGTATGGACGGCCGGAGTTGTAAGTAAAATGAAGTCTTTGGACTTATAATGCACTCAAAGTACACATATCAACATGGCATGCTCAAATGAATGACGGCAAAATTTGTGAAACTGTATTTCACAGTCAGTTGTGCAACTTCGTGGCTCTTTGCACAGAAGCAGATTATTTTACCCGTCTGCAAAGACATTTTAAACTGAGACAAACACATACCACAAAATGATTTAGACATTTTAGTAATAATAAGAGGTGACCAGAGCTGAGATATTACCTGAATCACTGGGGAGCCATTTTTGCAACAAATCTGTTCATTTACATCGACAATCTGGCCGTGATTTTTCCATCAACCAAAGCAAGTTGTTTTCACAGTGTGGCCTTTATAGAAGTAAAGGATTCTAACACTTTGACCACCACTGTAACGTGTTCCCAAAGTACCCGGTCAAAATACTCAGTCAAATGAAAGGACTTCAGAGCAGTCTCACTGATCTCACTCACAAATGATCATAATCTGTAGGAATAGAAATATTATAGTATCATGGTAAATTAGTCTCAAGTTTCGTGGTGTGTTAAACAGAGTGTTTTCAAATAAGTTTTCATGTCAATTTCATCCATTGAGTGATCGTTCATAGCTTTGCAACGTGTTCTCCTATTGGCGGACCTTCACACAGACTGAACAAACTACGCTACCCATGATGCATTTCGGTATTTGTCCACCATCTACAGCTCAATAACAAAACAGTCCGACGCCATTTTAACAGTTTGAATAAGTCCATGCGGGAAGCGTCACAGTTCGGAGGTCAAAGAAAACGTCATAACTTCTAACAAAACCCAGATGAAAAGTAAAATTATTGGGAGCTCCAGGTGGCTGTAGATGTGTGTGGACACACTGTCGGGCCGACGCTGGAATGCTTCGGCCTCTGTCTATCTGTACGGAGTCTTTCTACAGATTCAGATCCGAGTAACGTCGGGTGTTGTAAGCAGTGAAATATCTCCACAATGTTGTTTTCAGTGTACGGTTAAATCCTTCAAACACGGAGGCCTTTAGATTGGTGGCTGTGGAGAAATGTGTGATACTGTGTTTCTTGTAGAGAAGTTCACTCCTTCAATAGAGTGTACCATGTTTGGGAAGGGGTAGACTAATTGACACATATCCGCGAACCACACCCCCCTGCAGCTCAGTGGCCTGGGCCAGCTCCACTTGAGCGAGTGTTGTTTAACCAGGGACAGGGTGACATAAACCCCTGGTGACCAATCTGGTCTGCATACGTGGGAATGCTCAGGCCTCGGTCTGTCTGTACGGCTTGTCTTCAGTCAGTTCAACTTTCTTTTTTTTTTTTGTAGCTCTGCCTCGTAGAACGAACCGTCGCTAAGTTCTCTGTCATAATCTTTGACATTGTATACGGCGGGAGTACGGAGCGACGCATTCTGACATGGTAAATACTTGGTCCGTAAAACTCTGCTCGGATTTCTTTATCTAATGTTCCTCTCACTCTGGATATTCTGGCGAGGTTGCCCTCCTTAAATCTAAACTTTCTTTTCCGACCATTGCGAGCTGTCGGTACACCATACAGATTCCGAAAAAGTTGGCGTGTTTTTCAGACGTCACCTCCGTGAGGGTCAGCTTTATGCCTCGGTGAAAATGTTGTTGTAACTTCTAACCAAGCCTTGCAAAACTTCGAGGTAATGCCTGGTGTTGTGAAGTGTTTAAGACCATGTATACAGAGAATTAAACAATAGACTGTTTAAAAACATCGCCTAATACAGCTATTAAACATTTGAAACCATCCTAAATGCAGCTATTAAACATTTAAATTAGACCTTACATTAAATGTCCACATCTGTTCAGTTAGAAAGTAGTATTTAAGAGTTCAATTTAAACTCTTTAAAGTAACCTTTGGACAGTAAAAACAAAACAAAACAAAAAACTCTTTGAAATTGTCTTCAGAGCTTTATAAACTAATTTAGGAAGTTGTAACGTACCTGTTAAGTTCTTCAAAATAACCGTTCTATGGTCGGCATAGACGTCTGCTTAAGGCCCTGTATCCAGTGAATTAAACATTAAACATTAAAACGTTTCTCAGCTATGTTATCTTCAACAGTTACGAGCTTTAACTAGCCTTATGTGTGAGTGAGAAGTATTTTATTTAATTTCTTCTAAATCCTAAGTCGAGGCTGTAAGCTGTCATTGTTGTTAGAATGAAATCTAACATTAAATCCTGTATTCAGAGAATTAAACAGTTAAAAACCCCTCCTCCTACTACTACTACTACCCGTGAATTTAACATTTAAACTAAACCTTACATTAAAAGCCCGCGTATGTTCACTTAGGAAACTGAGTTTAAGAGTTAAATTTAAATTCTTCAAAGTAACCTTTAAACAGTAAAACTCTCCAGCACGCCTGCTCATTTCTGTAAAGTATCCGTTCAGCGATCGGCTCAGACACCTGTTTAAGGCTCTGTATACTGTGAATTAAACGTTAAAACGTTTCTCAACCATGTTATCTTCAACAGTTACAATGATTAACTAACCTTATGTGTGAGAGAGAAGTATTTATTTAATTTCAATACCCCTATCCCTCGTATTAAACAAATAAATTAACCCTCTAACACAACCTTTAACTAATAAAACCGACCGCCGATCCCTCCTCCCTCCTCCTCACCACCCCCCCTCCTCCTCCTCCTCCTCCTCCTCCTCCTCTGCGTGAGATAAGCACTTTGCCTAAAATCCTAAGTCAGAGAATTAAACATTAAAACTAAAACCCAAATTAAAAGGTTGTATGTGTGTGTGTGTGTGTGTGTGTGTGTGTGTGTGTGTGTGTGTGTGTGTGTGTGTGTGTGTGTGTGTTCTTCAATTCTTCAAAGTAATCTTAAAACAGGGTTTGGTGCTGCTGATGTAAACAAACCATACCCCTATCCCTCGTATTAAACATTTAAATTAACCCCCTAACACAGCCTTTAACTAATTTCAGCCACTTTGCACAAAGATAGACAGACAGATTGCTTTAAGACTATGTCTGTCGAGAATTAAACATTAAACCCCTATCCCTCGTATTAAACATTTAAATTAACCCCCTAACACAGCCTTTAACTAATAAACCTTCAGGATTGAACGTTATAACCTTAGTTCTGTTTAAACCCTCTTTATTCAGAGCATGATCTTCCCACGACCCTAAACAAATGTTTCTTCAGAACAACAACAACACTGACCACACCTGGTGCAAACACCTAATAAAACCATCAGGATTAAACATTATCACCTTAATTCTGTTTAAACCCTCTTTATTCAGAGCATGATCTTCCCACGACCCTAAACTAATGTTTCTTCAGAATAACAACAACAAGGACACCTGGGGTCCGTTTCACGAAGCAGGTTTAAGAAGCCATGGGCTTAACACCGAGCTCTGAATTGAGTTACACTGAGATAGAAAACGCGGAGTTTTCGGTTTCACGACGCCGGATTTTGATCAGCTTGATGAACTCGGAGTAGTTTCACCTGGAGTGAAGCGCGTGCACCACGACTCTAAAAAGACCGCATCAATGGAGTCCCGATTCAACGAGTCACCATGACAACTGAGACGCGGAGGGCGGAGTTTTTGATGCCAGTGGAGCAGGAAGTATTGATCCGATCATATGGCGAATATGAACATATTAAAAAAAAATGCAACAGCGCAGCGGCTGCTAAAGAGAGGGAGGCGGCGTGGAAGAAGATTGCTGCTCAAGTGAATGCGTAAGTTCAAACGTCTTTGTCATCGCAACATTATTGCAAGGGAATACTGCTTGATGGTAGCTTATTTATTTATTTCTTTTAGGCGCAGTTCCGCGGGGGAGAAGCCTCTTGGCAGCAGCTGAAAGTGAAATATAAAAACATTGTCCAATCGGGTAAGACCGCTGTCAATTTAATTGTTTATCAATACATTTCTTAATTTCGATCATGTGTGACATTGTACAGTAAATATCAAGTGGCCATTTGACTGTGAGGTGTTTTATTCCCAACATAATGCTGTTTTCAAACACATAAATGTCTTCTCACCCATATCATGTGCTGTCAAATAATTAAGGCTAAACTAAGACAGACTTTACTCAGCCAACAGAAAGAAGGCAGATGCCTGTAAAACGGGTGGTGGCCCAGCACCTCCACCTTTAATAGAGGCAGAGGAGCCCTAAGCCAGAATGTTGGGAGGCCAGTGGCTGAGGGAATCCCTGGAGGAGCTCCTCTTCAGAGCTCACCCCTCAAGATACCACTTCCTTCGTAATATATAATATGCCGAGGCCTATATATCTCTTTCAGCCTCCTTTTGTTCATCTTTATTTCCCCATCATGTCTTTTTTTTGTCACCCAACAGATTGGGATGGTGCTCTCTGCCTGCTGGACCCCCTCATGCCACAACAGACCTTGTAAGTAGGCAACACTCCAAAGATCTGGCAAAATGGTAGTTTAAATACACTGAAACATATTCATCTAGGATGAAGAGTACAGGAAACCCTGTCTGCTGCCTTTACAGAGGAGGATCCACAAAGGCCTGTAGAGGTATGATAGTTCTCATCCTGTTTACATTTCTGAAACATTGTGGTGGAATAAAGAGTGATATTTTGTCTACACTGAAGTATTGACACATTATTTTTAACAGGGCATGGCTGGGCAGCAGCAGGAGGGTCCCTCAACATCCACTGCAGGGACTGACAGTGAGACAGATGTTCAGTAAACACCAGAGGTTCATTCTGTGGAATTCATGTCCAACTGTAATAATTGAATGTCCTCCTTATGTCTTCCCAGTTATCTGTAAAACAGATCTATAGACTCCACCTGCTCCAGAAGATGGAAAAAACTGGAGCACAAGTTAAGGGTGGGTGTACAGTCCCAGGTGAATTATGCTAACTACTAACTACATTAACTAAACTAGCGCTTGTATTTGTAGGAAATAAAAAAGACCAAATGAATTGTGCATCATGTCTTTATTTGGTGGTGGTGGTGGTGATCAGACCCCGAAGTGATGATGGCATATGGTGTCTCTGACAGCTCTGCCATTTACGAGGAAACGCAGCACAACACACAATATCTGCTATGACGTCAGGGCAAGGCTCAGCTGGTGATGTTGCTAATGTACAGAGCGATTAAACTGTGGATGTACATAATGGTCTTGGCAGTAAAACGGTACCGCTCAAAAAGGAAGGTGTCTGCAAATGCCAGTACATCTCTGCGCGGTCTGATGATGCGAATATTATCTGCGAATATTACATTCTCGGCGAAGTAATGCTGCGCCTTCATCAATCGGATCATTATCAAAAGCACATTCCATATTGAGGGAATAAAGTTGACGTCTAATTTTCCTCGGGAATAAGGCACTGCAGAACTGTTTCACCAAAACTCCCCCGCTGAATGGGGAAATGAAATCCCGTGTCCGTCTGAAAGGGGGCGGAGCCAGAGCAAAACTCCGTGTTCACTGACAAAAACCTGCTCCCGACCAGGTTAGTTCTAGAGCGTCTGTTGCCCCGGTAACTGACCGGGAGTTGACGTTACACCGCTTCGTGAAACAGGCTTGAGTTACCCCGCTTCCTCCGGTTTGAGTTACCTCCATTTGTGAAACGGAAAATCCCGCATTTCCCTCAACTCGGTGTTCAATAACCTGGGGTAATCCTTAAACCTGCTTCGTGAAACGGACCCCTGGTGCAAACACCTGCTGTAAACACCTGTTGTAAACAGTCATAAAAAAAGCCATAAAACCATAAATGAACAACTTTACGACCTCCTCCCCCCTCAAAAAGGGGGATTTCCGGCTCTACTTCAAAGGCTAAGGGGGTCATAAATCTAGAATCTGACACATAGCACCTTTTTACATCTCTCTAACACAGTTTAAAGTCCTAGTGAAATGAAAATTCGACCTCCAAAACACTCTGGCTATCGCTTCTAAGGACATATTTTATGCTAACTAGCTGAAGGGTAAAATGTTTAGACACGGCAATCTGCGAGAAAATAGCAGATAAACAGCGGTATATTTGCTGCTGGGTGGAGCTTCTGACAATAACAGAGTGACATCACGAGTTGTGCACACGCCCAAGTTGTGTTTACATTATGGAGGATCAGAGTTTTGACCACGAAGAGGCTGAATTTAACCATTCCTCTTATAACTACTCCCACTACCAACACCACACTACGTCACCACACTTCCCCTTATAACTCCTCCCACTACCAACACCACACTACGTCACCACACTTCCCCTTATAACTCCTCCCACTACCAACACCACACTACGTCACCACACTTCCCCTTATAACTCCTCCCACTACCAACACCACACTACGTCACCACACTTCCCCTTATAACTCCTCCCACTACCAACACCACACTACGTCACCACACTTCCCCTTATAACTCCTCCCACTACCAACACCACACTACGTCACCACACTTCCTCTTATAACTCCTCCCACTACCAACACCACACTACGTCACCACACTTCCCCTTATAACTCCTCCCACTACCAACACCACACTACGTCACCACACTTCCCCTTATAAACCCTCCCACTACCAACACCACACTACGTCACCACACTTCCTCTTATAACTCCTCCCACTACCAACACCACACTACGTCACCGACACACCCACTGCACTCTGTTTGGGAGAACCTCCCCCTCAGGTGCACACCACACATACATTTGTATTCTAAAGACTGAAAATGTTCCCAACTTTTCACTATTTGTCAATATTTCTAACTGTAATGTCACAGAAACACTGTTTGGGTTTCTTTTTGTTTAACATTGCATCGACTCCAATCACACTTTGCTTCATAATGAATTCAACACGGCTTAGACTTCAAGTAGATGGACAATCAAAATGTGAGCAGTACTCAAATATTGTGTTTCAGGAAGTTCAAGAAATCAAGACAATCAATCAATGCAGGGTAAAGCATGAGCTTTGCAGGATTTCTGAAAGTGAACATGTAAACATTCACTCACCTTTCCCAGGTGGAGAACGTCCTGGAGCAGGAACCTGATTCTGGAGGAGGAACTTTTATCATTAGTGATGTTCTTCATATCCTCAAGAACTTTCTCCAGTTGAGGCTGATGGACAAAAAACACAGAGTATGTGAGACGTAGTTCTACTTTAGTTTCTCTGTTTCAAAACAACAAGCAGTGGCTCAATTCCCAACAGAAACCCTCATTAATGTCTCTGCAAACTGTGTTGAATCCACTAATCAACTTTTTCTGTCTCACCTTGGCTTTCTCAGAGAGGTCCTGGCCGACAGTTGTGATCAGCCTGCATAGACCTTCCAAAGACTCCTCTGACTCCTCACGGTCAGAGAAGTGATGCCTGAACATTCCACCAGAGGGCGCTCAAACCCCACTGTTAGCCTCCAACTGGCTAACTCCATATAGCCAGTTGGAGCCACAGAGAAGTCTCTCACAAAAGTGCATCTTCTGAGTGTTTAAATCTTTGATTAATTGTTTCTTTCCAGTGGTTCCTTTTTCTGCACTAGAACTCCTTCATGGTGTTAGAAATGTCAACTCCATCATAGTTGTCCTGAGGGGCAGTAGTGGCAGGAAGGAGGAGATTCAAGTTGGGAGACAAAGGCCAACATTTGATCCGAGGGTCAATCTTCTGTTGAGCTTTGTTTGTCCCAACAAACAGGAATTGCTCAGGTTACAAATGATGGTTGGTTTATCGACAGCTCCAGAAACAACCACATTCTCAGCACCACCCCCATCCCCCATTAAAAAAATATTAAGGATGAATTTTTTAATATGTATATCTTGAACAGTATTACTGAATACAATTTCTTTTGCCAATTTGGATTAGATACATAGCAAGAATTGAAAAGACAACTCCTGCTTAGTATCAAGTAGTGAAGGTACACACTCTATACATAAGCAAGCACACACCAATCTTGTATATATTATATTATACATGCTGCTTGTGGTGTGGATCTGAGTTTTGATCACTATTATGTTTATGTCAGCGTATCTTCAGGTGATCTTGACTGCATGTCCATCATGGGGGGATCAGAGACGAACACTGAAAACTGGGTCAGAACAAATACAGGACTGTCTCAGAAAATTAGAATATTGTGATAAAGTTCTTTATTTTCTGTAATCCAATTTAAAAAAAAAATGTCATACATTCTGGATCCATTACACCTGAACTGAAATATTGCAAGCCTTTTGTTGTTTTAGTATTGCTGATTATGGCATACAGCTTAAGAAAACTCAAATATCCTATCTCAAAATATTAGAATATCATGAAAAAGTATACTAGCAGGCCATTTAACTAATCACTTGAATCGTCTAATTAACTGGAAACACCTGCAAGGGTTTCCCTGAGCCTTTAAAAACACTCAGCTTGGTTCAGTAAACTAAATCACAAGTATGGGGAAGACTGCTGACCTGACTGCTGTCCAGAGGACCATCATTGACACCCTCCATCAGGAGGGTCAGACACAAAAATACATTTCTAAAAGAGCAGGCTGTTCACAGAGTGCAGTTTCAAAGCACATTCACAAAAAGTGTGTTGGAAGGAGGAAATGTGGCAGGAAACCAAGAGAGAGGACCACAGCCTGAACAGCATTGTGAAGCAGAGCCGCTTCCAGAATTTGGGGGAGCTTCAGAGACAGGGGACTGAAGCTGGAGTCCAGGTATCAAAAGCCACCGTTCACAGACGTGTCCGGGAAATGGGCTACAATAGCCGTATTCCCATGGTCAAGCCACTCCTCAACTCAAGACAACGGAAGAAGCATCTGACTTGGGCTCTGGAAAAGAAGCACTGGACAGTTGCAGAGTGGTCCAGAGTCCTGCTTTCAGACGAAAGCAAGTTTTGTATTTCATGTGGAAGTCAAGGCGCTAGAGTCTGGAGGAAGGCTGGAGAGGAGCTTGAAATCCAGTGTGAAGTTCCCACAGTCAGCAATGTTTGGGAGCCATGTCAGCTGCTGGTGTTGGTCCACTGTGTTTCATCAAGTCCAGAGTCAATGCAGCCGTGTACCAAGATATTTTAGAGCACTGCATGCTTCCATCTGTTGAAAAGCTCTATGGAGATGATGATTTCATTTTCCAGCATGATCTGGCACCTGCCCACAGTGCCTGGTGTACTGACCATGGCATTACTGTCCTCCATTGGCCTGCCAACTCCCCTGACCTGAACCCCAGAGAGAATGTGTGGGGTATTGTGAAGAAGAAGCTGAAAGACACCAGACCCCATAATGCAAATGAGCTAAAGGCCGCTATTGAAGCATCCTGGGTGTGAGTGCGTCGCAATCCTCGGTGGGATTCAGATTGAACACAAACAGAGAGTAACCCCCATTAAAGTCGGTACGGCTGATACTCAGAGGAAGATCCTTCAGATATCTCCCGGTCGCTATAAACATGTTGTAAAACTCTCTGACCAAATTCCCCTGATTAAACTGCGGCTGAAACGCTTTGGCGGGGATCTGTCTCCCATCCTGGCAGAGTGCCAGGTATTCCACGTCGTAGTGCCTGAAGTTGAATGGTGAGACATCCCTCTTCCCTGTGAAGGCGTCGTGATGGACCATTCCGAGGACAACATATTTAGGCATGGCACCTAGAAACAGGTTCTCGTGGTTGCATATTCTCGAATTTCCCGGAATTGAATACGTCTTCACGGTGACGCGTGAAAGAGGGTAGAGGGCGTTGCCCCTCGCCAGAGCAGCGGCGTGCCCTACACGCACCGCCGGGGAGACGTTGACCTTTTTAACGTAGAGAGATGCAGCCTTTATCTTCAATTTGAATGTGGAGTCGCGAGCCCCCATGAGACAGAACGCATCGCTGGCGCGCGTCAGTTTGATTCTCATGTCCACAGAGTTGAGTAGGAGCCTCTCGCAGAAAAACACATCCCCGTGTAGAGGACCGAGCAGCTCCACCTCCCTGGACAGGGCCGTGAAGGCCGCTCTCTGATTCAGACCTGCGTTAGGCCCGTCGATCGGCTCTATAGAGTCCACAGCACCCGCCGTGTCTTTGTAAAAAAGCCCTGCGCTAAACTGGCTCTTTAGAGTGTCCTCTGAAAAGTTGAGTAGAGTCTCGATCATTGCTCTATAAGGATGGGTGGCGCTGGATTGTGAAATTAACCGATCTCCCAGCATCACGTCGCATTGGCTGAATATCGTATTCAGGGGGTAGTTGATCAATCCTGCCGCAGTGTCGGCGTCGATATTCGATCCGTCCGCTTTAGTGATTTTTACGCGCAGATACAGCATCATGTCGTTTAAATCTAGATATCTCTCCCCATCCCCCGGGATGAAGAACTCTATCGGGGTGCTGTCTGTCAGGGCGGAGAGGGGCAGGCATTCCTGATATTTTTTATCTTCCACAGACAGCTGCGTCATCGGAGCTGTAAATAAGTCTAGCTCGGCCAAGGTGCATTCTGACGATTTGTGATGGAGGAGAGCCATACCTTGTTTCTTTGTCTTTTTTTTTTTTTTTTTTCTTTATTTCTTTATTTTCAGTTAAAATATGTCGCCGCTCTGACCAGACTTCCTCTTCTGAGGCCTGCTTCTGTTGACTGGCTTCTTCCTTTTGCGAGTCGTTTGTTTTTTAGATGAGGTCACGCGGTTTTCGGGAGGGCGTTTTCTCGCCCTCCGTGATAAAACCATAATGCCTCCTGATCCCTCCTGCTTCTGTCCCGTGAATTTTTTCATAGTACGGGCGATGACGTCGGACGCAATGTTACCTGCAGCGTTTTTTAGATGAGGTTTAGCGATAGTGAACCCTTTCTGAAGTAGGGGGGATACAGAGCGGAATAATTTGGAGAATAGAGATCCTATTCCTCGACTGTACATAACAGGCGCTCCGTGAAATCCCGGGAGCGCTCCTCCCACCTGTCCCTCGTAATAGGCTATAAACCGACGGGGGTCGTCTCTCACCCGGGTGTGAGCCATTCTCACGCGTTATATTACGATAGCCTCTGTAGAGGAGCAGCCGGTTTAAAGTGTAACTTTAGGATAGTCTTCCCGTAGATGAAGTCCACAGGTTTGTTTGTATCTGTTTTGATCTCTACGCGAATATTTTTAATGTAGTTTTTGGAAACCGGAATGTAGTGTACCGTATTGTATCTGACGCTCGTCACGTCCCCGAAATATCCGTCGACGTCAACTACACCCAGCAGCGGTGAGTAGCTATCACCTACACTCTGATACTGAATAAAATCTGTGTAGACATAGAGGTTATGAACACCCGTCTTAAGATCGCAGGGGTACGGCGTCGTGTCGTTAGTGACCACCCACCATTCGTCCTCTTTCAAACCTAGCATGTACGCGAGAGGCGCGCGGGCGCGTATTTTGCATAGTCCCCCTCCTTTGAAATCGATGCATCTTGTGACGTTGTTCTCTACGGCCTCTACGGACGGATCATGTCTCCTGATCTCAGGGATAATTTCGTCTAGGAGGTCTTTAACTCGTTCGTAACACCCTCCTCCTTCCCCTCTACCTATTCTAATAGAATACTCAGAGCGATTATCCTCCTCTATTTTCATAACGTCTAATGAGGCAGCTTCCTTAGGAAGATTATACTTCGTGTGGGGGTAGATTAACTGGCACATACCAACTAACCACTTCCCTTGTAGTTCTATAGCCTTAGCCAGCTCCACTGTGTAATTCGAGCTAGTGTTGTTTTTAAACATGCTTTTGCAGGCGTTGGAAGGCAGAGTGACGTAAAACCCCTCGTGACCGGTATGCTCCATGACACCCGCCAAGTCAGGGAATGCTCATGCTTCTGTCTGCAGTGACGCCTTTATACATCTTTCAGTTCCGAAACCTTAACCCAGCTGTTAAACTTCGAAGGCCAGTTCCTCCATCGCACCAGAGCCTGTTTTTCTCCCCTCACGGTACGGCGGTCAAGAATTTCCTCGACGAGGTAAGCCTTGTCTTTAGCCATTTCCACTTTCTGTAGCTCCGCCTCGTAGAACAATCCGTCGATAAGTTCTCCGTTGTAATCTCTGAGTTTGTAAACGGGAGGAGTACGCGGAATGCATTCTGACACGGTAAACACTTCGTCCGTAAAACTCTGCTCGTATTTTTTATCAAATACTCCTCTCACTTTAGATATTCTAACGAGGTCGTCCTCCTTAAATTGAAACTTTCTTTTCCGGTGTTTGCGTGTCGTCGGCTCGCCGTACAAGTTGCGAAAAACCTGGCGTGTGTTTTCAGACGACACCTCCATAGGGGTCATCTTGATGCTTCGGTGAAAAGTGTTGTTGTAACTTCTAACCAAGTCTTGCAATACTCCGATGTAACGTCTGGTGTTGTGAGCCGTGAAATATCTCCACATCCTCGTTTTCAGCGTACGGTTGAATCTTTCGACCACAGAGGCCTTTAGATCGCTGGCCGTGGAGAAGTGTATGGTACCGTGTTTCTTCATCAGAGTCTTAAATGTATTATTATAAAATTCCTTTCCGGCATCCGTCTGTAGTTTTTCAGGTATTTGGCTTTCGCTAAAGACTGACGCAAAAGCCTGCGTGACCTCGCTGCCGGACTTCTTTAAAACACGAACGTAGGCCTTTTTTGAAAACACATCTATGACGGTCAGTAGATAGTTAAAGCCATCGTTTTCCCTGGACAATTCCCTCATATCGCAAAGATCTGCCTGAAATTGTCTGAGAGGTCTCATCACTATAACTCTACTTCTAGCAAAATGTGTCCTGGCCGGTTTATGCAGAGTATAGGCGTCTTGACCTGCTAAAAATTCTTTCACATCTCCTAACTTCACTTTTCTACCCATCTTGTTTTGAACGGCTCTATGGAGTCTATCAACACCCCCGTAGCTGCCGGGATTTGCGACATCGTAATATAGTTGTTTCATAGACCGTTTCTCTGCCATGTTAACTTTACCAGTTACAGGGATTAACTAACATTATCTGCGTGAGAAAAGCACTTTATCTAAATTCTGTCTAAAACTGTAAACAGGATTTGGTGTCGCTGACGTAAACAAACCAGATGATCTTCCCACGACCCTAAACTAATGTTTCTTCAGAATAACAACAACAAGGACACCTGGTGCAAACACCTGTTGTAAACACCTGCTGTAGACAGTCATAAAAATGTCATAAAACAATAAAAGAACATCTTTACGACATCCTCCCCCCTCAGAAAGGGGGGTTCCCGGCTCTACTTCAAAGGTTTATGGGGGCAATCAATCAATCTGACATATAGTACCTTACTATTCTCTCTCTGGGGTGGACTACTTCGGACCATTCGAAGTGAGACGTGGGAGAAGCCTCGTAAAAAGGCATGGAGTCATATTCACTTGCCTAGCTGTGCGTGCAGTGCATATTGAGCTCGCCTCCTCATTAGATACGGATTCGTGATCTGGGGGGGTGCTGGCATCTATCCTGGGGTGTGGGGCCTCGGAGCCTTGGGGGCTGGGTGCCCTCCCGGTCCTGGTGGGGGTGCCCGCTGCGGCGCCGGGGGTGGGTCCTCCCTCCGCCTCCCTCCCCTCGCTCCGGGTCTCGCTCACCCCTGGATCAGGGGGAGATGGAGGGCAGTAGGGGCTCTGGGTTTGGATGGACAGCTGACTGGAGATGACCCCCGGGGGGGGGTTTTATGGGACAGGGGCCGGGGGTGTGTGTGTGTGTGTGTGTGTGTGTGTGTGTGTGTGGGGGGGGGGAAACGAGTGTGGATTGGTCTGTATGGGTAGGTGTGTGTAAGTGTCTACGTGTGTTTGTGTGTGTGGGGGGACGGTGAATGTGAGCGTAGGTGTATGTGCGTGTGGGGGTGTGTAATTTCTATATAAGTATGGGTGTGTGTATGTGTATGAGAGTATGTGAGTGTGTGTGTGTGTGGGGGGGGGGGGGGGGGGGGTTTACGCTCCCTAGCCGCTGGCCTCCGGCCGGCCTCGTGCTGGGCCATGCGGGTCTTAGACTCTCCTCTTCGGCCGTCGGGTGGGGAGGGGGGGCTTCCTGTCCGGGTCCTCTTGTGGTGCCTTGTCGGAGTGGGTGTTGGTCCCCGTGTTCCAGACCGACCGCTTCGGGGTGGGGCGGGATGGCGCGGGGGGTCCAGCTGGGCAAAGTCCTAGCGACGGGGGGACCTTCTCTCTCTCAGCCCCTCCTACCTTACCTCACCTTACCTCATTCAACAATAGGGGCCAGTGGACGGGGCCTAGGGTGGGGGGTCCAGGCCACTTAACTGTGGTCTGCCCCTCCCCCGACTTTGCGCCGCCCACAATTTTAACTACACTTAGGCACGCAGGGTCTTGAGGGGATCAGCTGGCTTTCGGGGTTCTGCCGCTGGGCAGCGGTAGAACACCCGGGCCCCCGCTACCCCTCAATTTTAAACCGCACCCTAGACACACACATTGCACCACCTCTTCAAAACACAAATACACACATCCACATGCACCCAACACCCCACAGGGTGGAGGGGGGGTGGGGGCTCCCCCCAGCACCTCCCGCTGTGGTCCCGCCGTGTTCCGGGGCGAGTGCGGCTGGAGTGCGGGGGGCACGCTAGCTCGGGCGTGGCACCTCCAGGGGGGGCTGGGTAGTGGTTCTCCCTCCCTATTCACAGTTGGACTGGTGGAGGACGAGATCCCGTAGTGGCCGGGTGGGGGCCTGGCTGGCGGCCTGGGGAGTGGGGGGCACCCCCCTCCCAACCAAATAAATGTATGTACGTATGTCTGTATATATGTAGATATGTATGTCTGTGTGTGTATGTGTATGCTTGGTGTGTGTATCTGTGTGGGTGTGTATGTATGTCTGTGTGTGTGTATGCGTATGCTTGGGTGTGAGTGTGTGGGTGGGCTGGGATTAGGTGATGGTCTTAGGGATTTGGTCTTAATCTCATGGCAGTTGGAAAATATTTAGATCACTGTGGTTAATGCATTATCAAAAAAAAAAAGTGTATGTAGCACTAACAAGGGTATTGTATGTATTTTGTATTTTGTATTTTTTGTATTTATTTTGTTTTACCAAGCCTTTCTCTGTCTCTCCTCTCCTCTCCTCTCCTCTATCCTCTCACCCCAACCGGTCCGCAGAATGCCGCCACCTCTGAGTCTGGTTTCTGCAAAGGTTTCTCCTTGTTGAGGGAGTTTTTCCTTTCCACAGTCACAAACACACCTGCTTGCTCATGTGGATATGTTGGGCTTTTCTATTTTCTCTATAACAGCAAATTGGAATGACTGTAAAGTATTTAAAAATAATAATAAAAAAATTTTAAAAAAAGATGCGGATTCATGCATTAACGCTCTCCGGCGTTTTATAGCACGGCGAGGACAAGTGGAAGAGATTATCTCAGATAATGGGACGAATTTCGTTGGAGCAAGTCGTGAGTTGAAGGCGTCCATGGCTGACTGGAATTCCTCAGAGTTTCAGCATCTGTTCCATCAACACAAAATCAAATGGATGTTTAACCCTCCCGCCGCATCGCATCATGGAGGAACATGGGAGCGGCTGATAAGATCAGTAAGGAAGGTGCTGAACTCCACTTTGAAAGAACAGCTCATGGATGAGGAAAGCCTTCACACAGTGCTGTGTGAGGCAGAGGCAATCGTCAATGGCCGGCCTATCACGAAGGCATCCAATGACCCAAACGACTTGGAGGCGTTGACGCCTAATCATCTCCTGCTTTTGAAAACGAAACCAAGCTTACCTCCAGGATTGTTCGACAAGGATGACCTCTACACGCGGCGTAGGTGGAGGCAGGTTCAATACATGTCCACCCTATTTTGGAAGAGGTGGCTCAAAGAATACTTGCCTCAACTCCAAGAGCGTCAGCGGTGGGCCACAGCTTCCCGAAACTTCGCAGAAGGGGACGTGGTTCTGCTTGTTGATGACTGTGCGCCGAGGAATTCGTGGATTATGGGAAAGATCATCGAGATTGTTCCAGACAGGAAGGGTTTTGTTCGCAGAGTTTGGATAAAGACAAAGACTAACATCATGGACAGGCCCATTACAAAGATCTGCCTGCTGGTGGAACCTGAATGAGCCAGTGGTAAAGACTGAGCTCCCACGATGAGCCACGTACTGGTGACCTCTGGCTCTTTCTCTTTCTGTCTGTCTCTTTCCTCTTTTTCTATCTTTCTCTCCATAGCTGATGAAGATAAGACGGGCTGCCAATGGACTTTGTATGCTTGTTTGAAGTTAATTGACATAACAGTGGACATTTGCTATGCTTATTAATGGCACTCTTTTCATGTTGGAAAGTTTAATGTTTGGCAGGGTGAATACCTGTTAATAATATTTGCTGCAAGTTTATATAATTGTGGTAATTGTTCTTAAAAGTTGCATTATCAGAACAATTAGGGGCCGGTAATGTAGGTGCCATATTAGTCATTAAGTATTTCATGGTCATTTTAGTTCAAGGTACAATACATTTTGGATTTATATGTTTCATTATTTAATTGTGTTTAAATGTGTTGATTTAAGTTGTAAAATATTAATATTTCATTGTTATTTGTGTTGTGGATACAAATAAGAGCCTGTAGCTTTAAGGAGTTTAAGTTTCGTTTTTAAGGCTCGGAAGTTTAGGAGCGCAGCGACGTGGATGACTTGTATGGAGGAGCTCACGGTTTTTCTGACCGTGTTTGGATCGTGTTAGGAGCCTGTTAGCCACATGTTAGGATCGTGTTAAGACCGTTTAGTAACAGTGTTTGGCTCGAGGACCGTGTGGAACAGGTGCTTGTCTTTTTGTATTTTTGTATTATTGCCGAATAAATAACATAAAAGAGAGACCACTGTGGAGGACACACTTTTTTAAACACGCGTCAGCCATAAGCTCCGGTGGATAGTGGAAGGTTTTATTGGAAAACCTACAGGACCTTTAGTACTGGACATGGAGGAGCAGGAACAGGCCCTTTAGTACTGGACATGGAGGAATAGGCCCTTTAGTACTCAACATGGAGGAACAGGACCTTTAGTACTGGACATGGAGGAACAGGCCCTTCGGTACTGGACATGGAGAAAAAGGCCCTTCAGTACTGGACATGGAGGAGCAGGAACAGGCCATGCGGTACTGGACATGGAGAAACAGGCCCTTCAGTATTGGACATGGATGAGCAGGAACAGGCCCAGCAGTACTGGAATAGGAGGAGGAGGAACAGGCCCTTTAGTACTGGACATGAGAGAGCAGGAACAGGATCTTCAGAACTGGACATGTAGGAACAGGAACAGGCCCTTCAGTACTGCACATGGAGGAACAGGCCCTTCAGTAATGGACATGAGGGAGCAGTAACATGCCCTTCAGTACTGGATATGGAGGAGCAGGAACAGGCCCTTCAGTACTGGACATGGAGGAACAGGCCCTTCGGCACTGGACATGGAGAAACAGGACCTTTAGTACTGGACATGGAGGAGCAGGAACAGGCCTTTCAGTACTGGACATGGAGAAACAGGAACATGCCCTTTAGTACTGGACATGAGAGAGCCGGAACTGGCCCATCAGTACTGGACATGGAGAAACAGGAACAGGCCCTGCAATGCTGGACATGGAGAAACAGGCCCTTCAGTGCTGGACATGAGGGAGCAGGAACAGGCCCCTTGGTCCTGGACATGAGGGAGCAGGAACAGGCCCTTTGGTACTGGACATTGAGGAACAGGCCCTTCAGTGCTGGACATGGAGGAACAGGACCTTCAGTATTGGACATGGATGAGCAGGAACAGGCCCAGCAGTACTGGAATAGGAGGAGGAGGAACAGGCCCTTTAGTACTGGACATGAGAGAGCAGGAACAGGATCTTCAGAACTGGACATGTAGGAACAGGAACAGGCCCTTCAGTACTGCACATGGAGGAACAGGCCCTTCAGTAATGGACATGAGGGAGCAGTAACATGCCCTTCAGTACTGGATATGGAGGAGCAGGAACAGGCCCTTCAGTACTGGACATGGAGGAACAGGCCCTTCGGCACTGGACATGGAGAAACAGGACCTTTAGTACTGGACATGGAGGAGCAGGAACAGGCCTTTCAGTACTGGACATGGAGAAACAGGAACATGCCCTTTAGTACTGGACATGAGAGAGCCGGAACTGGCCCATCAGTACTGGACATGGAGAAACAGGAACAGGCCCTGCAATGCTGGACATGGAGAAACAGGCCCTTCAGTGCTGGACATGAGGGAGCAGGAACAGGCCCTTCAGTACTGGACATGGAGGAGCAGAAACAGGCCCTTCAATACTGGATATGGAGAAACAGGAACATGCCCTTTAGTACTGGACATGGAGGAAAAGGCCCCTCAGTACTGGACATGGAGAAACAGTCCCTTCCGTACTAGACATGGAAGAGCAGGAACAGGCCCTTTAGTACTGGACATGAGGGAGCAGGAACAGGCCCTTTACTACTGGACATGGAGGAACAGGCCCTTCGGTACTGGACATGGAGAAACAGGCCCTCTAGTACTGGATATGGAGAAACAGGAACATGCCCTTTAGCACTGGACATGGAGGAACAGGCTCTTCAGTATTGGACATGAAGAAACAGGCTCTTTAGTACTGGACATGGAGGAGCGGGAACAGGCCCTTTACTACTGGACATGGAGGAACAGGCCCTTCGGTACTGGACATGGAGAAACAGGCCCTTCAGTACTGGACATGGAGGAGCAGGAACAGGCCATGCGGTACTGGACATGGAGAAACAGCCCCTTCAGTATTGGACATGGATGAGCAGGAACAGGCCCAGCAGTACTGGAATAGGAGGAGGAGGAACAGGCCCTTTAGTACTGGACATGAGAGAGCAGGAACAGGATCTTCAGAACTGGACATGTAGGAACAGGAACAGGCCCTTCAGTACTGCACATGGAGGAACAGGCCCTTCAGTAATGGACATGAGGGAGCAGTAACATGCCCTTCAGTACTGGATATGGAGGAGCAGGAACAGGCCCTTCAGTACTGGACATGGAGGAACAGGCCCTTCGGCACTGGACATGGAGAAACAGGACCTTTAGTACTGGACATGGAGGAGCAGGAACAGGCCTTTCAGTACTGGACATGGAGAAACAGGAACATGCCCTTTAGTACTGGACATGAGGGAGCCGGAACTGGCCCATCAGTACTGGACATGGAGAAACAGGAACAGGCCCTGCAATGCTGGACATGGAGAAACAGGCCCTTCAGTGCTGGACATGAGGGAGCAGGAACAGGCCCCTTAGTCCTGGACATGAGGGAGCAGGAACAGGCCCTTTGGTACTGGACATTGAGGAACAGGCCCTTCAGTACTTGACATGGAGGAACAGGCCCTTTAGTACTGGACATGGAGGAACAGGCCCTTCAGTGCTGGACATGGAGGAACAGGACCTTCAGTACTGGACATGCAGGAACAGGAACAGGCCTTTCAGTACTGGACATGGAGGAGCAGGAACAGGCCCCTTTGTACTGGACATGGAGGAATTGGCCCTTTAGTACTGGACATGAGGGAGCAGGAACTGGCCCATCAGTACTGGACATGGAGAAACAGGAACAGGCCCTGCAGTGCTGGACATGGAGAAACAGGCCCTTCAGTGCTGGACATGAAGAAACAGGGACAGGCCCTTCAGTCCTGGACATGAGGGAGCAGAAACAGGCCCTTCAGTACTGGACATGAGGAAACAGGAACAGGCCCTTTAGTACTGGACATGGAGAAACAGGCCCTGCAGTACTGGACATGAGGGAGCAGTAACAGGCCCTTCAGTACTGGACATGGAGGAACAGGACCTTTAGTACTGGACATGGACGAACAGGTCCTTCAGTACTCGACATGGAGGAGCAGGAACAGGCCCTTCAGTACTGGACATGGAGAAACAGGCCCTTCAATACTGGACATGGAGGAACATGAACAGGCCCTTCAGTACTGGACATGGAGGAACAGGCCCTTCGGCACTGGACATGGAGAAACAGGACCTTTAGTACTGGACATGGAGGAACAGGCCCATCAGTACTGGACATGGAGAAACAGGAATGGGCCCTTCAGCACTGGACATGGAGGAGCAGGAACAGGCCCTTCAGTACTGGACATGGAGAAACAGGCCCTTCAGTACTGGACCTGGACGAACAGGCCCTTCAATACTGGACATGGAGGAACAGGAACAGGCCCTTCAGTACTAGACATGGAGAAACAGGCCATTCGGTGCTGGACATGGAGGAACAGGCCCTTTAGTACTGGACATGGAGGAGCACGAACAGGTACTTCAGTACTGGACATGGAGGAGCAGGAACAGACCCTTCAGTTGTGGACATGGAGAAAATGGCCCTTCAATACTGGACATGGAGGAACAGGCCCTTCAGTACTGGACAGGGAGTAACAGGCCCTTTAGTACTCGACATGGAGGAACAGGCCCTTCAGTACTGGACATGGAGGAACAGGCTCTTCAGTACTGGACATGAGGGAGCCGGAACAGGCCCTTCAGTACTGGACATGGAGGAGCAGAAACAGGCCCTTCAATACTGGATATGGAGAAACAGGAACATGCCCTTTAGTACTGGACATGGAGGAAAAGGCCCCTCAGTACTGGACATGGAGAAACAGTCCCTTCCGTACTAGACATGGAAGAGCAGGAACAGGCCCTTTAGTACTGGACATGAGGGAGCAGGAACAGGCCCTTTACTACTGGACATGGAGGAACAGGCCCTTCGGTACTGGACATGGAGAAACAGGCCCTCTAGTACTGGATATGGAGAAACAGGAACATGCCCTTTAGCACTGGACATGGAGGAACAGGCTCTTCAGTATTGGACATGAAGAAACAGGCTCTTTAGTACTGGACATGGAGGAGCAGGAACAGGCCCTTTACTACTGGACATGGAGGAACAGGCCCTTCGGTACTGGACATGGAGAAACAGGCCCTTCAGTACTGGACATGGAGGAGCAGGAACAGGCCCTTCAGTATAGGACATGGAGGAACAGGAACAGGCCCTTCAGTACTGGACATGGAGAAACAGGCTATTCAGTACTGGACATGGAGGAGCAGGAACAGGCCCTTCAGTATTGGACATGGAGGAGCAGGAACAGGCCCTTAAGTACTGGACATGGAGGAGCAGGAACAGGCCCTTTAGTATTGGACATGAGGGAGCAGGAACAGGCCCTTCAGTACTGGACATGAGGGAGCAGGAACAGGCCCTTCAGTACTGGACATGGAGAAACAGGCCCTTCAATACTGGACATGGAGGAGCAGGAACAGGCCATTCGGTACTGGACATGGAGGAACAGGACCTTTAGTACTGGACATGAGGGAGTAGGAACAGGCCCTTCAGTACTGGACATGGAGGAGCAGGAACAGGCCATTTGGTACTGGACATGGAGGAGCAGGAACAGGCCATTCAGTACTGGACATGGAGGAGCAGGAACAGGCCATTCAGTACTGGACATGGAGGAACAGGACCTTTAGTACTGGACATGGAGGAGCAGGAACAGGCCCTTCAGTACTGGACATGGAGAAACAGGCCCTTCAATACTGGACATGGAGGAGCAGGAACAGGCCCTTCAGTACTGGACATGGAGAAACAGGCCCTTCAATACTGGACATGGAGGAGCAGGAACAGGCCATTCGGTACTGGACATGGAGGAACAGGACCTTTAGTACTGGACATGAGGGAGTAGGAACAGGCCCTTCAGTACTGGACATGGAGGAGCAGGAACAGGCCATTTGGTACTGGACATGGAGGAGCAGGAACAGGCCATTCAGTACTGGACATGGAGGAGCAGGAACAGGCCATTCAGTACTGGACATGGAGGAACAGGACCTTTAGTACTGGACATGGAGGAGCAGGAACAGGCCCTTCAGTACTGGACATGGAGAAACAGGCCCTTCAATACTGGACATGGAGGAGCAGGAACAGGCCCTTCAGTACTGGACATGGAGGAGCAGGAACAGGCCCTTCAGTACTGGATATGAGGGAGCAGGAACAGGCCCTTCAGTGCTGGACATGGAGAAACAGGCCCTTCAATACTGGACATGGTTTCAAGATGGCGCTGACCGCTCAGCTGCTAGTTCCTTCGGCTCCCGACACTCTCTTACTTCTTCTGTTACTTTCTATTATTTCTAGACGTGCTTTTACATTTGATTTTAAAGTAGGCAGAACGTGTGCAATTGGGCACATGGGGAGCCTACTATTGTCGCACTTGTGCTCGGATTCCTACTGTTTTTGGCACTTTGGGAATCCGCGGCGTGGAACCCCCACAGTGGTGCACAGGATCCCTTTGTTTACACACGGGATCAGCTGTTTGGACTCAGAGACGCTGCTCACCTCCACGCAGAGAAGCCTGTTATCCCCTTTTCCGCGGAGCTCCGGAGAAAGCGCAGGGGCTGCAGAGGTGGACGTACGAAGGGGAGGAGGCCGTTTTCCCCCGGTACGCTCCATCTCCAACAAAATGGAGGAGCTGGCCGCGCTGACCCACCACCAAAGGGCTTACCGGGAGTGCGGACTCATATGCTTCACGGAGACATGGCTAATTGGACAGACGCCGGACGCTGTGGTCTCCGTGGATGGATTCAAACTTGTGCGCGCAGACTGGTGTGTGGCGGGGAGCGGAAAGAGGAAAGGCGGGGGATTCGTGGACAAAGGTTTGTTGTGTCAGGTAATTTAACCACAGACAAAGGTTTGTAGTTTGTGCCTGAGGTCATTCAGGTATTTTAACCACAGACAAATGTGAGTAGTAGGAAGTCTGATGTGAAAGGGTGGTGAAAGGAAGTCTGCAGGAAGAGGGGCGGAGTCTATAAAAAGGAGAGGTTGGCTCACCTCAGCCATTCTTCCTGCACTGAGACACACCTGAGTGAGAGCAGCTGAGGCAGCATTTGTTTGGTGTCTTGTTTGGTGAGTTCAATTGCAAAACATACAATGGTTCAAAGTCTGATTGTATCATGTATGATCTGAAGTGGTTCAGCTTAGTTTTAGATTTGATAAATATTTAAAATGTATAATTTGTTGACTTTTCAGATTCCAAACACCTGCATGTCTCCAAGTGAGGGAGAGACGGTTCCAGTCTGGCAAGGCAGATTTTTGCCAGGTGAGTGTTTCTACTGGATATATATTTCATCTGTAAATATTTTGACCTTAAACCTTTTCTGTTGTCCAGGTGACGTCAGCCGAGTGGCCAGTGATTTGGAGCCAGGTGAGTCTTTCTACCACAAGTGTATTTCAATGGCCACAGCATGTTTTACATCTTTCACTTCTCCTTCTATGCTCGGCTTTGGAGTTGAAGTGTAGAGCCATGTTGGGCTGGAAAATCACTGCATGCATGGTGCCCAACGTAATGAGGTAGAATTGCACACAATACATATCCAAATAAAAATCATATGCACTTGTATTTTGAAGGATAATTGTTTATCCAATGCATTGGTTGCTATAGCAAGTTGCAGATCTTTTCGACACAGAACTTTTACTTCCGGGTACCATGGACGCATGCAGCGCTATGATTGGTGTCCCAATTGACTCTGGTGTCTGCTGCTGACTGTGGTGATGGTGTGGGAATAAATACTGAAAGAACTAATGATTCAACTGACTGCTGAGGCGTTTGTGGCTAAATGTGAAGGGCTGAAAACTGTCCAAGGCTAACCCTAACCTAGCAGCCAGCATAGGGGATGGCATCCAAGGTTTCATGTCAAACAAGAAATTGTTTAAAAATTGGTGACGGAGCTGGTTGGGTTGTACAATGATGCCACATGCGTATGTGAAAGTTTGTTGGGTTTCGTTTCCCCTGATTAAAAAGGGAGAACCTGAAAGTTGTTTGAAAGCAATGGTGTTCAACAAATATTTCTGGGGTGCAACTGGGTTTCAATGGAGGGGATGCACATAATCATGGTGTTTCAAGTGGTGTTGACAAATCAATGGGTATAAGTGTTAAATGAAGCACCTTCAGTTGCATTAAGAGCAGATGCAGAAAAGGCTGCAGGCATTGCTCGTGCTGCTTTTTTTTTTTTTTTTTTAAAGGAAAGGCATGCTTTGGAGGAGCAGGAAGAATAACTGAGGAAGAGCCACTTGGAAGTAAAAATGTCTGCAACAACTGCGAAATCTGTCAAATGCCAGATACTGAATGTTCTCAAGCCTCTTAAAGTAACGAGCTATAATGTGAAGAAGTAAAATGACACATCAGAGCCTTTAAATCCAGCAACTCAACCTTAGAAATTCCTGGACCTGGAGGACTCAAACTATCACAAACCGGAGGATGTGAGAATGAAGGAAAATATCCAATGGAGTGAATCTCCTCAACCATCCAGTCACGACCACATGGAGGAAAAGGGAAGCAGACCAACAATGTTCACCCCAGGCATGTGGACATAAAGGAGTTGGAGGACTGGTGTATCCCATCCATTCTTCCATCAGCGAAAACAACTTGGAAGTGTCATGATGGGAACTTTTGCCTTCTCTGACTCGGGAAGCTTGTCCACATTTTACTCTGGTCATCTAATGCAGAAGGTGAACATCACTGGAGTGAAATCTTCCTTTTCACCATGGGGTGGGAGACAGTCATTCCAGGCTGCTCTTTAACTGGTTTACAGATGGCTGGTTTTGGGCAGCAATAACTTCTGTCCTGTTCAAGAGGTTCTGAAACAGGAGAATATGCAAGTTATCATTGAAAGCATGGTGACGCCAGATGGGCTGGCAAAATGGCCAAATAAAACCAAGATTCAAATCCCATGTATCAAGGCAGGTGTTGTCCTGCTGAGTGGTGCAGAGATGCCTAAGGCATTGGAACTGTAGGTCATCAGGTGCGAGTGCATCTCCTGGATGTGTATTTTGATGACTGTAGGAACTCTATCCTGCAATGCCTTTTTGCTAATGTCACTTGTGGCTTGACTGGAAGGTTTTATTTTATCCTATGTGGTAGAGGAGAAAGGAGGTGAATTGGGGTTGCATATTTTTTTTAAATATTGGGTCAGATATTCATATCCATATTGTCATAACTTGAACTTCAGTGAGACATTTTTTTTAAGTCACTACAGTGACAATGTTTTAAATGTTTCTCCTAAGTCTTTAGATCATCAACCTAATGGCCATGTGGGTGTTTCTCTTAGAAATCAAGGTCAAGCGGTCTGGAGCCAGGTGAGTGTTTGTACTGGATGTTTATTTCCATGGTGATATTTTGACTTGATTCCTTCGGTTCTCCAGGTGCCATCACCCGAATGGCTTACAATTTCGAGATGTCGAGCTTAAATGCTTTGGAGTCAGGTGAGTGTTTCTACTGGATGTTTATTTCAATGACTATGAAAACATTTATTCTGTTCTCCAGGTGACATCAGCCTAATTGCCAACAGTTTGGAGCCAGATGAGTTTCTACTGGAGGTGGAGGCCAACTGTTTAGAGCCAGGTGAGCATTTCTACTAGAGGTGTTTCAATGATATTTGACTTAATTTCTTTTCTCCAGGTGACATCAGCTGAAAGGCCAACACTATTCAGCCAGGTGTGTTTTTATACTGCAAGTCAAGGCCAAATACTTTGGAGCCAGGTGAGTTTCTTCTGGATGTGTATTTCAATGGTGATATTTTAACTTGCATTATTTTCTGTTCTTGTGTCAACAGACCAATGGCCAACCGTTTGGAGCCAGGTGAGTGTTTCTACTGGAGGTGGAGGCTAAATGCTTCAGAGCCAGGTGAGTGTTTCTACTGGACGTTTATTTCCATGGTGATATTTTGACTTGATTGCTTCTGTTGTCCAGGTGTCATCACCCGAATGGCCTACAATTTAGAGTTGGTGTTCCTTAATTTTTTTTTAAATTCTATATAAGATACCTCTATTCTACTAACTGTTTGCACTTTCCTTATTCTACTAACTGTTTGCACCTTCCTCTCCTTTCCTCATGAGTGTCCTCAAGAGCTGAATGTTACAAGTAAATTTCTCCACTGTGATATCAATAAAGGCATATCTTATCTTATCTTGATGTCGAGGTTGAATGCTTTGGAGTCAGGTGAGTGTTTCTACTGGATGTTTGTTTCAATGATGATTGACTAAACCTTTATTCTGTTCTCTAGGTGACATCAGCCCCATGACCAATGATTTAGAGCCACACGGATGTTTCTCTTGGACATCAAGGCCAAACAGTTTGGAGCCAGGTCAGTGTTTCTACTAGATCAGTATTTCAATGGTGACAGCATGTTGGCTTGCATATTTTACTTCTCATCCTATGCTGGGCTTTGTAGTTGGTGTGGAGCTGTTGGAGTGTTCTTGGAGCCGCGTTGGACTTGAAAATCACTGCATGCATGGCGCCCAACACAAGGAGGTAGATTTCCATGTAGCGTCACACAATACATGTCTAAATAAAAATCATATGCACTTGTATTTTGAAGAATAGTTGTTAATCCAATGCATTGGTTGCTATAGCAAGTTGCAGGACTTTTTGACACTGAACTTTTACTTCCCGGTTACCATGGAGGCATGCAGCGCTATGATTGATGTCCCCATTGACTCTGGTGTCTGCCGCTGATTGCAGTGAGGGTGTGGGAATAAACAATGAAAAAACTAATTATTCAACTGACTGCTGAAGGTTTGTGGCTAAATGTGAAGGGCTGAAAACTGTCAAAGGCTAACCCTAACCTAGCAGCCAGCATAGGGGATGGTATCCAAGGTTTCATGTCAAACAACAAATTGTTAAAAAGAAAATGGTGACGGAGCTGGCTCGGTTGTGCAATGTCACATGCATATATGAAAGTTTCTTTGGTTTAAAGTTCCCCTGATTTAAAAAGGGAACCTGAAAGTTGTTGAAAGAAATGGTGTTCAACATGAAATGTGTTTCTGAGGTGCAACTGGGTTGCAAACAATGGTGATGCACATAATTATGGTGGTGGATCAAATGTTGACAAATCAATAGATAAAAGTATAAAATCCAGCCCCTCTTCTACTGCAGTAAGAGCAGATGCTGAAAAGGCTGCATTTGTTAAGGAAAGATGTGCTTTGGAGGAGCAGAAAGAATAACGGAGGAACAGCTGCTTGACCTGGAAGCAAACCTTGCTGCAACATCTGCAAAACAACCAGTCAAATGCCAGAGAAACTGGATGTTCCCAAGCCTCTTAAAAACCAATGAGCTCTTATTGTGGAAAGTAAAATGACATCTGTCGGAACCTTAAATCCAGCAACTCAACCTTGGAAATGCCTGGACATGGAGGACTCTAACCATCGCATAATGAACAGGAGGATGTGAGACTGAAGGAAAATATCCAATGGAGTGAATCTTTCTCAACCAACCAGTCATGACCACAAGGAGGAAAATGAAAGCAGGCAAACTGTTTTTCATCCCAGGATCATAAATGCAAAGCTGGACCTACAGCCACCATAGGATCACATCCAAAGTTTCATGCCGAACAACAAATCAGTGGTACAAAATAGTTTGACGGAGCTGGTTCAGGTGTGCAATGATGCCAAATGCATACATGAAAGTTTGTTGGGTTTCATGTCAGCTGATTAAACAAAGGGATGAAACTTGTTTCAAGGTAAAAATGGTGTTCAAAAGGAAATGCATTTCTGAGATGCAACTTTGAGTTTCAAACAATGGTGATGCACATTATGAAAATTATGGTGGCATTTACAATGTTGTTGGCAAATCAATGGGAAAACGGGTTAAATCCAGCACCTTTTTATTGTAGTAAAGAAAAAAAACCTTGATTCAATGGAAAAGCCTGGATTTAGTAGATTCTCCTAAGTTATTTCATATTGGTTGAAATTTTAATTGTCAAGATTTCACAGCTGCAATACCATTTGTTAGTCTTGTTCCTGTATGCTGTCCTGTCTGGGTTTGTCTTGTGTGCAAAGTATGTCTTGTCCCTACTTGAGGCCGGCACCTTGTCATGATGAGTGGGCTACAAACTCGAAGGCTAAGCTTGACCTAGCAGCAGGGGTAAGGCTTCGCATCCAAGGTTTAATAGCAAACAACCAATCAAGGGTACAAAATGGGCAGATTTGGGTGTGCAATGACACCAAATGTGTACATGAAAGTTTGTTGGGTTTCATGTCCGCTGATAAAGAGAAACCTGAAGCTTGGTTCAAAGCAGAAATTGTGTTCAGTTGAAATGCATTTGTGAAACCAATGATGGGTCAGTTAGGATCAACGAATGATGTTGAAGCACGTGATGAACATTATGGTGGCGTTTTCAATGTTGTGAGCAAATAAGGATTCAATCCAATGCCTCTTCTGTTGTGGTTTAAAAAAACTGGGTCTCAGGAAAAGCCTGCCTGTCTGACTCTCCTGATTAAGGAATGTCATGTTTGTTATAAAGTTGATTGTACTTTGTTTTTTACAAACTAGAAAAATCCCCAAGAAACCAATACAAAAGTTGTTTGAATCATTTTTTGTAGTCTTATGTTCTGTCTGAGTTTGTCATGTGCATAAAGTATGGGTTGCTACAACAGCTCGATCTCTATGCAGACGCATTCACTGGCTTGGTTTTGTCTAAAGCACTTCTTGGTTTGCTGCCTCTGTACCGTTGCAGTTATGATGCAAAACCTAAAATAACTACAGTCTGTGATATAAAGACTTATTTGTACTCAAACTTCCAACAATTCATATGGAACTGGGCATAAAAGCCTTCATGTGTTCTTCGTATTCATGGAATACTTTACAGAATTATTTAAAACTCAGGGCTGGTCTCACAGGGAGAGTTTGGGGCCCTTTACACCAGTTGGAAACAAGTCACTGTTTTACCCAACTTATTTTAAAGTTTGTTTTTTGACCCTTATCTTTCATGTACTCTGTGGCTGTACTTTCATATTTCATGTAATGGTCTTGCTATTTTGAACATTTTAGTATTACTGACACTGTCCATTTATTGTATGCACTTCTACCAGGACACCCTTGAAAAAGTTTATATCAATGTCTTGTGAATAATTAAAGCTTCTTACAATATATCAAACATCCAAATCCCACACATCAAGGGAGTGGTTGATCTGAGTGATACAGAGACACCTAAGAAATGTGAACCTTGGGAAGTCACCAGTTGTGGTGAGTATCTCCTGGATATATATTTGGTGAAAACATGTTTTAAAAATGTTCCTCTTTTCTCCAGGTGTCATCAGACTTTTGGCCAACAGTTTGCAGCCAGGTCAGTGTTTCTACAGGATCTATATTTCAATGGTAAAATATGTTTACTTTTTCCTCCTCTGCTCTCTAGATGTCATCAGCCCAACAGTTTGGAGCCAGATGAGTGATTCTACTCTGTGGAGGCCAAACTGTTTAGTCAGGTGAGTCTTTCTACTTGGTGATTGTTAGAATTGTTTGCAGTTCTACAGATGACATCAGCCTTTTGGCCAATGGTTTGGAACCAGGTAAGTGTTTCTATTGAATGTGCATTTCAATGGTGGCAGTGTCATTTTAACTCTTACTTCCCACATGACACAGGACTGGTTTGTGGAGCCATGTTGAAGCAGTATTGGACCATTCTTGGAGCGCGGTTGGACCTGAGAATCACTGCACGCACCACATCCAATGCAAGGAGGTAGGATTGCGTGTCGTGTCACACAATAGACGACCAAATAAAAATCATGTGCACATGCATTTTGAAGTATAGTTGCTAATCCAATGCATTAGTTGCTGTAGTGAGTCACAAATGAACCATTTTGACTGACTGTGCTGACTTTGACACTGAACTTTACTGGTTACCATGGTTACCGCTGCACTATGTCTGACATTACCATTGACTCTGGTGCAGCCGCTGCTGACTGCGATGGTTTGGGAATAAACACCGAAAAAACAATTCAACTGACTGATGAGGGGTTTGTAGCTCAATGTGAAAGGGTGAGAACTGTCAAACTAAGCTGAACCTCAGAGCCAGTATCCAAGGTTTCATGTCAAACAACAAATGAATTGTAAAAAAGTGGTGTGAGCTGGGTTGGCTGTGCAATGATGAATGCCTACATGAAAGTTTGCTGGGTTTCATGTTGCCTGATAAAGAATAAACCTGAAAGTTGTTTAATAAAAGGTGTTCAACAAAAAATGTGTTTGAAGTGCAACTGAGTTTCAAACAATGGCGACGCACATGACAATTATGGTGTTTGAAATGTTTTTGGAAAATGATCAATGGGTAAAAGTGTAAAATCCACAATCTTTTGTTGCATTAAGAGCCAAAGCAGAAAATGCTGGATGCATTGCTTGTCTTGGAGTTTTAAAGGAAAAGCATGCTTTGGAGGAGCTGGAAGAGTAATTGAGGAAGGGCCTCTTGACTTGGAAGCAAAATATCCTGAAACTGCAAAATCCGTGAAATGCCACAGATGCTGGACATCCTTCCCAATCCTCTTCAAAATCAATGAGCTCTTATTTGGGGAAAAGTAAAATGGTATCTGTTCGAACCTCAAAAGCAACTCCACTGTGGAAATACATGGACATCGAGGTGTGCAATGATGCCAAATGCATGCATGAGAGTTGGTTGGGTTTCATGTCACCTGGTAAAGAAACCTGAAACTTGTTTCAATGCAACAATGATGTTCAACAAGAAATGCATTTCTGAGGGGGGGGGGGGGGGGGGTTAAACAGTGGAGCACATGAAATTGATTCCAACAAAGCGGGAAAGGTGGCATACATTTCTTAAAGTAAAGGCATGCCTTTGAGGAACACTGGAGAAAAAGCAGCTTGACTTGGAAACAAAATTCCTGCAAAATGATCTTTTGAATGCCTCAAATGCTGGACGTTCCTCACAATCCACCTCAAATGCAACGAGCTCCTCTTTGGAAAAAGTAGAATGGCATCTGTCGGAACCTTCAGCTTGAAAGTCTGTGGACATGGAAGATTTGCATCTTTCACACAACAGGCGGATGCGAGTCGAATGGATTGAACCTGAATCTGATCCACTGTCTAGTCATGACCACAAGGAGGAAAATGAAAGCAGCCCAACTGGTTTCACTGCAGGCTTGTGGACCTACAGGGACAAGAGGACTGGTGTATCCCATCCATTCTTCCTGTGAGTGAAGGCAGCTTTGGGAAATGTCATGGGAACTTGTGGCTTCTCGAGACCCGGGAAGCTCACCCTCATTCTGCTCTTGCCATCTCATGTAGGTGAACATCATTGGAGGAGTGGCTGGCTTCCTTCTAGGAACCATGTCCAGGCTGCTCCTTAGCTGGTTTGGGCAACAATCATTTCTGTCCTGTTAAAGAGGTTCTGAAACGGGAGAATATGCAGGTTATTACTGAAGGCATGGTGACAGAGGAGCCAATTAAATATAGCCAAGATTCAAATCCCACACATAAGGCAGGTGTTGACCTGCTGAATGGTGCAGAGACGCCTACGGAATTGGAACCTTGGGAGGTCATCAGTTGTGAGTGCATCTCCTGGATGTGTATTTTGATTGTTTTAAAAATGTTTCTCAAGTCTTTTCTGTGAAATCAGCCTAATGGCCAATGATTTGGCGCCACATGAGTGATTCTCTTGGACATCAAGGCCAAACTGTTTGGAGCCAGGTGAGTGTTTCAATTGGATGTGCATTTCAATGGTGATGGTATCTTTGTAAAAATGTTTTTCTCTTCTTCTGTTCTCCAGGTGACATCAGCCTAATGGCCGACCATTTGGAGCCAGGTGAGTGTTTCTCCTGGAGGTGTATTTTAACTTGCATTGTTTTCTGTTCTCTAGGTGTCACTAGACCAATGGCCGACCGTTTGGAGCCAGGTGAGTGTTTCTCCTGGAGGTGTATTTTAACGTGCATTGTTTTCTGTTCTCCAGGTGTCACTAGACCAATGGCCGACCGTTTGGAGCCAGGTGAGTGTTTCTCCTGGAGGTGTATTTTAACTTGCATTGTTTTCTGTTCTCCAGGTGTCACTAGACCAATGGCCGACCGTTTGGAGCCAGGTGAGTGTTTCTCCTGGAGGTGTATTTTAACGTGCATTGTTTTCTGTTCTCCAGGTGTCACTAGACCAATGGCCGACCGCTTGGAGCCAGGTGAGTGTTTCTCCTGGAGGTGTATTTTAACTTGCATTGTTTTCTGTTCTCTAGGTGTCACTAGACCAATGGCCGACCGTTTGGAGCCAGGTGAGTGTTTCTCCTGGAGGTGTATTTTAACATGCATTGTTTTCTGTTCTCCAGGTGTCACTAGACCAATGGCCGACCGTTTGGAGCCAGGTGAGTGTTTCTACTGGATATGCATTTCAATGGTTAACAATTTGACCCAATTCCCTTTCTGTTTTCCAGGTGACATCAGCCTAATGGCCAATGATTTGGAGTCAGGTGAATGGTTCTACTGGCGGTGGAGGCCAAATGCTTTGGAGCCGGGTGAGTCTATCTACTAGATATGTATTTAAATGGTCACACCATGTTTTGCATTTTTCACTTCTCTTCCTATGCTGGGCTTTGATGTTGGAGTGTGGGGTCGTGTTGGAGTGGTCTTGGATCCGCGTTGGACTTGTAAATCACTGCATGCACGGAGCCCAACAAAAGGAGGTAGATTTCCATCACACAATACATGTCCAAATAAAAATCATATGCACTTATATTTTGAAGGATAGTTGTTAATCCAATGCATTGGTTGCTGTAGCAAGTTACAAATGGACCTTTTCGACTGACTTGACACTGTACTTTTACTTCCCGGGTACCATGGAGACATGCAGCGCTATAATTGATGTCCCCATTGACTCTGGTGTGTCTGCCACTGATGGCAGTTGTGGTGTGGGAATAAACACTGAAAAAACTAATTATTCCACTGACAGTTGTCCGCCTTTCACATTTAGCCACAAACCCCTCAGCAAATGATAAACTGAACCTAGCAGCCAGCATCGGGGATGGCATCCAAGGTTTTGTGTTGAACGATTTGTTAAAACAAAAATGGTGACAGAGCTGCTTTGGTTGTGCGATGATGCCACATGCATACATGAAAGTTTGTTGGGTTTAATTTGACCTTATTTAAAAAAGAGAACCTGAAAGATGTTTGAAAGCAACAACGATGTTCAACAAATGTATTTCTGAGGTGCAACTGGGTTGCAAACAATGAAGGTGAGGCACATAATTATGGTGATGTTTTAAATGTTGACCAATCAATGGATACAAGCATAAAATCCAGCCCCTCTTCTACTGCAGTAAGAGCAGATGCAGAAAAGGCCGCATGCATTGCTTGTGCTGCATTTTTAAAGGAAAGGCATGCTTTGGAGGAGCAGGAAGAATAAGTGAGGAAGAGCTGCTTGACTTGGAAGCAAACCTTACTGCAACAACTGCAAAATGGTCCGTCAAATGCCACAGGAACTGGATGTTCCTAAGCCTCTTAAAATGCAATGAGCTTTTATTTTGAAAAGTAAACTGACATCTATCGGAACCTTAAATCCAGCAACTCAACCTTGGAAATTCATGGACATGGAGGACTCAAACTATCACACGAACAGGAGGATGTGAGAATGAAGGAAAATATCCAATGGAGTGAATCTCATGACCACATGGAGGAAAAGGAAAGCAAGCAAACAATTTTCACCCCAGGCATGTGGACATAAAGGAGTTGGAGGACTGGTGTATCCCATCCATTCTTCCATGAGTGAAAACAACTTGGAAGTGACATCATGGGAACTTCTGCATTCTCAGACCCAGGAAGTTCGTCCACCTTCTCAGTCATCAGTTCAGTATCTCCTTGATGTGTATTTTGATGGTGACTGTAGGAGCCGTATACTGCAATGTTTTTTTATTGCTGATGTCATGTGGGTTGATTGGAAGGTTTATATTGTCCTGTGTGGCAGAGGTAGATGAGGATGACATGGGATTGCATATTTTTGTTGAATGTATTGTATATCGATATAGTATCATTGTATATTCAAATATCCATATTGTCGTCATTTAAGCTTCAGTGAGAAAGATGTTCCTTCTCTGCCTGACAGTCCAAATAAACCTGTACACTAAAGAACACAAGTGGGGTGTTCTGTGGAACGAGTCAGCGGTGCAGAATTCCAACTTCAGCCTCTGACTTTTGTTGGTTAGAAGTCGCGACGGTGACGATGTTCTATAAACTGTTTCTCAAGTCTTTTCTTCAGGTGTCGTCAGCCAATGATTTTGAGCCAGGTGAGTGTTTCTACTGGATATGCATTTCAATGGTGATATTATGACTCCATTTCTTTTCTGTTCTCCAGGTGTCATCATGCTACTGGGAAAAAATTTCGAGTTGGTGTTTAAGACATGGAGCTTAAAGGCTTTAGAGTCAGGTGAGTGTTTCTACTGGATGTTTATTTCAATGACTGTTGACCAAACATTTGTTCTGTTCTCCAGGTGACATCAGCCTAATGGCCAATGATTTACAGCCACATGGGTGTTTCTCATGGACATCAAGACCAAACTGTTTGGAGCCAGGTGAGTGTTTCAATTGGATGTGCATTTCAATGGTGATGGTATCTTTGTAAAAATGTTTTTCTCTTCTTCTGTTCTCCAGGTGACATCAGCCTAATGGCCGACCGTTTGGAGCCAGGTGAGTGTTTCTCCTGGAGGTGTATTTTAACTTGCATTGTTTTCTGTTCTCCAGGTGTCACTAGACCAATGGCCGACTGTTTGGAGCCAGGTGAGTGTTTCTCCTGGAGGTGTATTTTAACGTGCATTGTTTTCTGTTCTCTAGGTGTCACTAGACCAATGGCCGACCGTTTGGAGCCAGGTGAGTGTTTCTCCTGGAGGTGTATTTTAACGTGCATTGTTTTCTGTTCTCCAGGTGTCACTAGACCAATGGCCGACCGTTTGGAGCCAGGTGAGTGTTTCAATTGGATGTGTATTTCAATGGTGATGCTATCTTTGTAAAAATGTTTTTCTCTTCTTCTGTTCTCCAGGTGACATCAGCCTAATGGCCGACCGTTTGGAGCCAGGTGAGTGTTTCTCCTGGAGGTGTATTTTAACGTGCATTGTTTTCTGTTCTCTAGGTGTCACTAGACCAATGGCCGACCGTTTGGCGCCAGGTGAGTGTTTCTCCTGGAGGTGTATTTTAACTTGCATTGTTTTCTGTTCTCCAGGTGTCACTAGACCAATGGCCGACCGTTTGGAGCCAGGTGAGTGTTTCTCCTGGAGGTGTATTTTAACTTGCATTGTTTTCTGTTCTCCAGGTGTCACTAGACCAATGGCCGACCGTTTGGAGCCAGGTGAGTGTTTCTACTGGATATGCATTTCAATGGTTAACAATTTGACCCAATTCCCTTTCTGTTTTCCAGGTGACATCAGCCTAATGGCCAATGATTTGGAGTCAGGTGAATGGTTCTACTGGCGGTGGAGGCCAAAGACTTTGGAGCCGGGTAAGTCTATCTACTAGATATGTATTTAAATGGTCACACCATGTTTTGCATTTTTCACTTCTCTTCCTATGCTGGGCTTTGATGTTGGAGTGTGGGGTCGTGTTGGAGTGGTCTTGGATCCGCGTTGGACTTGAAAATCACTGCATGCACGGAGCCCAACAAAAGGAGGTAGATTTCCATCACACAATACATGTCCAAATAAAAATCATATGCACTTATATTTTGAAGGATAGTTGTTAATCCAATGCATTGGTTGCTGTAGCAAGTTACAAATGGACCTTTTCGAATGACTTGACACTGTACTTTTACTTCCCGGGTACCATGGAGACATGCAGCGCTATAATTGATGTCCCCATTGACTCTGGTGTGTCTGCCACTGATGGCAGCTGTGGTGTGGGAATAAACACTGAAAAAACTAATTATTCCACTGACAGTTGTCCGCCTTTCACATTTAGCCACAAACCCCTCAGCAAATGCTAAACTGAACCTAGCAGCCAGCATCGGGGATGGCATCCAAGGTTTTGTGTTGAACGATTTGTTAAAACAAAAATGGTGACAGAGCTGCTTTGGTTGTGCGATGATGCCACATGCATACATGAAAGTTTGTTGGGTTTAATTTGACCTTATTTAAAAAAGAGAACCTGAAAGATGTTTGAAAGCAACAACGGTGTTCAACAAATGTATTTCTGAGGTGCAACTGGGTTGCAAACAATGAAGGTGAGGCACATAATTATGGTGATGTTTTAAATGTTGACCAATCAATGGATACAAGCATAAAATCCAGCCCCTCTTCTACTGCAGTAAGAGCAGATGCAGAAAAGGCTGCATGCATTGCTTGTGCTGCATTTTTAAAGGAAAGGCATGCTTTGGAGGAGCAGGAAGAATAAGTGAGGAAGAGCTGCTTGACTTGGAAGCAAACCTTACTGCAACAACTGCAAAATGGTCCGTCAAATGCCACAGGAACTGGATGTTCCTAAGCCTCTCAAAATGCAATGAGCTTTTATTTTGAAAAGTAAACTGACATCTATCGGAACCTTAAATCCAGCAACTCAACCTTGGAAATTCATGGACATGGAGGACTCAAACTATCACACGAACAGGAGGATGTGAGAATGAAGGAAAATATCCAATGGAGTGAATCTCATGACCACATGGAGGAAAAGGAAAGCAAGCAAACAATTTTCACCCCAGGCATGTGGACATAAAGGAGTTGGAGGACTGGTGTATCCCATCCATTCTTCCATGAGTGAAAACAACTTGGAAGTGACATCATGGGAACTTCTGCATTCTCAGACCCAGGAAGTTCGTCCACCTTCTCAGTCATCAGTTCAGTATCTCCTTGATGTGTATTTTGATGGTGACTGTAGGAGCCGTATACTGCAATGTTTTTTTATTGCTGATGTCATGTGGGTTGATTGGAAGGTTTATATTGTCCTGTGTGGCAGAGGTAGATGAGGATGACATGGGATTGCATATTTTTGTTGAATGTATTGTATATCGATATAGTATCATTGTATATTCAAATATCCATATTGTCGTCATTTAAGCTTCAGTGAGAAAGATGTTCCTTCTCTGCCTGACAGTCCAAATAAACCTGTACACTAAAGAACACAAGTGGGGTGTTCTGTGGAACGAGTCAGCGGTGCAGAATTCCAACTTCAGCCTCTGACTTTTGTTGGTTAGAAGTCGCGACGGTGACGATGTTCTATAAACTGTTTCTCAAGTCTTTTCTTCAGGTGTCGTCAGCCAATGATTTTGAGCCAGGTGAGTGTTTCTACTGGATATGCATTTCAATGGTGATATTATGACTCCATTTCTTTTCTGTTCTCCAGGTGTCATCATGCTACTGGGAAAAAATTTCGAGTTGGTGTTTAAGACATGGAGCTTAAAGGCTTTAGAGTCAGGTGAGTGTTTCTACTGGATGTTTATTTCAATGACTGTTGACCAAACATTTGTTCTGTTCTCCAGGTGACATCAGCCTAATGGCCAATGATTTACAGCCACATGGGTGTTTCTCATGGACATCAAGACCAAACTGTTTGGAGCCAGGTGAGTGTTTCAATTGGATGTGCATTTCAATGGTGATGGTATCTTTGTAAAAATGTTTTTCTCTTCTTCTGTTCTCCAGGTGACATCAGCCTAATGGCCGACCGTTTGGAGCCAGGTGAGTGTTTCTCCTGGAGGTGTATTTTATCTTGCATTGTTTTCTGTTCTCCAGGTGTCACTAGACCAATGGCCGACCGTTTGGAGCCAGGTGAGTGTTTCTCCTGGAGGTGTATTTTAACTTGCATTGTTTTCTGTTCTCCAGGTGTCACTAGACCAATGGCCGACCGTTTGGAGCCGAGTGAGTGTTTCTCCTGGAGGTGTATTTTAACTTGCATTGTTTTCTGTTCTCCAGGTGACATCAGCCTAATGGCCGACCGTTTGGAGCCAGGTGAGTGTTTCTCCTGGAGGTGTATTTTAACGTGCATTGTTTTCTGTTCTCTAGGTGTCACTAGACCAATGGCCGACCGTTTGGAGCCAGGTGAGTGTTTCTCCTGGAGGTGTATTTTAACGTGCATTGTTTTCTGTTCTCTAGGTGTCACTAGACCAATGGCCGACCGTTTGGAGCCAGGTGAGTGTTTCTCCTGGAGGTGTATTTTAACGTGCATTGTTTTCTGTTCTCCAGGTGTCACTAGACCAATGGCCGACCGTTTGGAGCCAGGTGAGTGTTTCAATTGGATGTGCATTTCAATGGTGATGGTATCTTTGTAAAAATGTTTTTCTCTTCTTCTGTTCTCCAGGTGACATCAGCCTAATGGCCGACCGTTTGGAGCCAGGTGAGTGTTTCTCCTGGAGGTGTATTTTAACGTGCATTGTTTTCTGTTCTCCAGGTGTCACTAGACCAATGGCCGACCATTTGGAGCCAGGTGAGTGTTTCTCCTGGAGGTGTATTTTAACTTGCATTGTTTTCTGTTCTCCAGGTGTCACTAGACCAATGGCCGACCGTTTGGAGCCAGGTGAGTGTTTCTCCTGGAGGTGTATTTTAACGTGCATTGTTTTCTGTTCTCCAGGTGTCACTAGACCAATGGCCGACCGTTTGGAGCCAGGTGAGTGTTTCTCCTGGAGGTGTATTTTAACGTGCATTGTTTTCTGTTCTCCAGGTGTCACTAGACCAATGGCCAACCGTTTGGAGCCAGGTGAGTGTTTCTCCTGGAGGTGTATTTTAACGTGCATTGTTTTCTGTTCTCCAGGTGTCACTAGACCAATGGCCGACCGTTTGGAGCCAGGTGAGTGTTTCTCCTGGAGGTGTATTTTAACGTGCATTGTTTTCTGTTCTCCAGGTGTCACTAGACCAATGGCCGACCGTTTGGAGCCAGGTGAGTGTTTCTCCTGGAGGTGTATTTTAACGTGCATTGTTTTCTGTTCTCTAGGTGTCACTAGACCAATGGCCGACCGTTTGGAGCCAGGTGAGTGTTTCTCCTGGAGGTGTATTTTAACTTGCATTGTTTTCTGTTCTCCAGGTGACACTAGACCAATGGCCGACCGTTTGGAGCCAGGTGAGTGTTTCAATTGGATGTGCATTTCAATGGTGATGGTATCTTTGTAAAAATGTTTTTCTCTTCTTCTGTTCTCCAGGTGACATCAGCCTAATGGCCGACCGTTTGGAGCCAGGTGAGTGTTTCTCCTGGAGGTGTATTTTAACGTGCATTGTTTTCTGTTCTCCAGGTGTCACTAGACCAATGGCCGACCATTTGGAGCCAGGTGAGTGTTTCTCCTGGAGGTGTATTTTAACTTGCATTGTTTTCTGTTCTCCAGGTGTCACTAGACCAATGGCCGACCGTTTGGAGCCAGGTGAGTGTTTCTCCTGGAGGTGTATTTTAACTTGCATTGTTTTCTGTTCTCCAGGTGTCACTAGACCAATGGCCGACCGTTTGGAGCCGAGTGAGTGTTTCTCCTGGAGGTGTATTTTAACTTGCATTGTTTTCTGTTCTCCAGGTGACATCAGCCTAATGGCCGACCGTTTGGAGCCAGGTGAGTGTTTCTCCTGGAGGTGTATTTTAACGTGCATTGTTTTCTGTTCTCTAGGTGTCACTAGACCAATGGCCGACCGTTTGGAGCCAGGTGAGTGTTTCTCCTGGAGGTGTATTTTAACGTGCATTGTTTTCTGTTCTCTAGGTGTCACTAGACCAATGGCCGACCGTTTGGAGCCAGGTGAGTGTTTCTCCTGGAGGTGTATTTTAACGTGCATTGTTTTCTGTTCTCCAGGTGTCACTAGACCAATGGCCGACCGTTTGGAGCCAGGTGAGTGTTTCAATTGGATGTGCATTTCAATGGTGATGGTATCTTTGTAAAAATGTTTTTCTCTTCTTCTGTTCTCCAGGTGACATCAGCCTAATGGCCGACCGTTTGGAGCCAGGTGAGTGTTTCTCCTGGAGGTGTATTTTAACGTGCATTGTTTTCTGTTCTCCAGGTGTCACTAGACCAATGGCCGACCATTTGGAGCCAGGTGAGTGTTTCTCCTGGAGGTGTATTTTAACTTGCATTGTTTTCTGTTCTCCAGGTGTCACTAGACCAATGGCCGACCGTTTGGAGCCAGGTGAGTGTTTCTCCTGGAGGTGTATTTCAATGGTTAACAATTTGACCCAATTCCCTTTCTGTTTTCCAGGTGACATCAGCCTAATGGCCAATGATTTGGAGTCAGGTGAATGGTTCTACTGGCGGTGGAGGCCAAATGCTTTGGAGCCGGGTGAGTCTATCTACTAGATATGTATTTAAATGGTCACACCATGTTTTGCATTTTTCACTTCTCTTCCTATGCTGGGCTTTGATGTTGGAGTGTGGGGTCGTGTTGGAGTTGTCTTGGATCCGCGTTGGACTTGAAAATCACTGCATGCACGGAGCCCAACAAAAGGAGGTAGATTTCCATCACACAATACATGTCCAAATAAAAATCATATGCACTTATATTTTGAAGGATAGTTGTTAATCCAATGCATTGGTTGCTGTAGCAAGTTACAAATGGACCTTTTCGACTGACTTGACACTGTACTTTTACTTCCCGGGTACCATGGAGACATGCAGCGCTATAATTGATGTCCCCATTGACTCTGGTGTGTCTGCCACTGATGGCAGTTGTGGTGTGGGAATAAACACTGAAAAAACTAATTATTCCACTGACAGTTGTCCGCCTTTCACATTTAGCCACAAACCCCTCAGCAAATGCTAAACTGAACCTAGCAGCCAGCATCGGGGATGGCATCCAAGGTTTTGTGTTGAACGATTTGTTAAAACAAAAATGGTGACAGAGCTGCTTTGGTTGTGCGATGATGCCACATGCATACATGAAAGTTTGTTGGGTTTAATTTGACCTTATTTAAAAAAGAGAACCTGAAAGATGTTTGAAAGCAACAACGGTGTTCAACAAATGTATTTCTGAGGTGCAACTGGGTTGCAAACAATGAAGGTGAGGCACATAATTATGGTGATGTTTTAAATGTTGACCAATCAATGGATACAAGCATAAAATCCAGCCCCTCTTCTACTGCAGTAAGAGCAGATGCAGAAAAGGCTGCATGCATTGCTTGTGCTGCATTTTTAAAGGAAAGGCATGCTTTGGAGGAGCAGGAAGAATAAGTGAGGAAGAGCTGCTTGACTTGGAAGCAAACCTTACTGCAACAACTGCAAAATGGTCCGTCAAATGCCACAGGAACTGGATGTTCCTAAGCCTCTCAAAATGCAATGAGCTTTTATTTTGAAAAGTAAACTGACATCTATCGGAACCTTAAATCCAGCAACTCAACCTTGGAAATTCATGGACATGGAGGACTCAAACTATCACACGAACAGGAGGATGTGAGAATGAAGGAAAATATCCAATGGAGTGAATCTCATGACCACATGGAGGAAAAGGAAAGCAAGCAAACAATTTTCACCCCAGGCATGTGGACATAAAGGAGTTGGAGGACTGGTGTATCCCATCCATTCTTCCATGAGTGAAAACAACTTGGAAGTGACATCATGGGAACTTCTGCATTCTCAGACCCAGGAAGTTCGTCCACCTTCTCAGTCATCAGTTCAGTATCTCCTTGATGTGTATTTTGATGGTGACTGTAGGAGCCGTATACTGCAATGTTTTTTTATTGCTGATGTCATGTGGGTTGATTGGAAGGTTTATATTGTCCTGTGTGGCAGAGGTAGATGAGGATGACATGGGATTGCATATTTTTGTTGAATGTATTGTATATCGATATAGTATCATTGTATATTCAAATATCCATATTGTCGTCATTTAAGCTTCAGTGAGAAAGATGTTCCTTCTCTGCCTGACAGTCCAAATAAACCTGTACACTAAAGAACACAAGTGGGGTGTTCTGTGGAACGAGTCAGCGGTGCAGAATTCCAACTTCAGCCTCTGACTTTTGTTGGTTAGAAGTCGCGACGGTGACGATGTTCTATAAACTGTTTCTCAAGTCTTTTCTTCAGGTGTCGTCAGCCAATGATTTTGAGCCAGGTGAGTGTTTCTACTGGATATGCATTTCAATGGTGATATTATGACTCCATTTCTTTTCTGTTCTCCAGGTGTCATCATGCTACTGGGAAAAAATTTCGAGTTGGTGTTTAAGACATGGAGCTTAAAGGCTTTAGAGTCAGGTGAGTGTTTCTACTGGATGTTTATTTCAATGACTGTTGACCAAACATTTGTTCTGTTCTCCAGGTGACATCAGCCTAATGGCCAATGATTTACAGCCACATGGGTGTTTCTCATGGACATCAAGACCAAACTGTTTGGAGCCAGGTGAGTGTTTCAATTGGATGTGCATTTCAATGGTGATGGTATCTTTGTAAAAATGTTTTTCTCTTCTTCTGTTCTCCAGGTGACATCAGCCTAATGGCCGACCGTTTGGAGCCAGGTGAGTGTTTCTCCTGGAGGTGTATTTTATCTTGCATTGTTTTCTGTTCTCCAGGTGTCACTAGACCAATGGCCGACCGTTTGGAGCCAGGTGAGTGTTTCTCCTGGAGGTGTATTTTAACTTGCATTGTTTTCTGTTCTCCAGGTGTCACTAGACCAATGGCCGACCGTTTGGAGCCGAGTGAGTGTTTCTCCTGGAGGTGTATTTTAACTTGCATTGTTTTCTGTTCTCCAGGTGACATCAGCCTAATGGCCGACCGTTTGGAGCCAGGTGAGTGTTTCTCCTGGAGGTGTATTTTAACGTGCATTGTTTTCTGTTCTCTAGGTGTCACTAGACCAATGGCCGACCGTTTGGAGCCAGGTGAGTGTTTCTCCTGGAGGTGTATTTTAACGTGCATTGTTTTCTGTTCTCTAGGTGTCACTAGACCAATGGCCGACCGTTTGGAGCCAGGTGAGTGTTTCTCCTGGAGGTGTATTTTAACGTGCATTGTTTTCTGTTCTCCAGGTGTCACTAGACCAATGGCCGACCGTTTGGAGCCAGGTGAGTGTTTCAATTGGATGTGCATTTCAATGGTGATGGTATCTTTGTAAAAATGTTTTTCTCTTCTTCTGTTCTCCAGGTGACATCAGCCTAATGGCCGACCGTTTGGAGCCAGGTGAGTGTTTCTCCTGGAGGTGTATTTTAACGTGCATTGTTTTCTGTTCTCCAGGTGTCACTAGACCAATGGCCGACCATTTGGAGCCAGGTGAGTGTTTCTCCTGGAGGTGTATTTTAACTTGCATTGTTTTCTGTTCTCCAGGTGTCACTAGACCAATGGCCGACCGTTTGGAGCCAGGTGAGTGTTTCTCCTGGAGGTGTATTTTAACGTGCATTGTTTTCTGTTCTCCAGGTGTCACTAGACCAATGGCCGACCGTTTGGAGCCAGGTGAGTGTTTCTCCTGGAGGTGTATTTTAACGTGCATTGTTTTCTGTTCTCCAGGTGTCACTAGACCAATGGCCAACCGTTTGGAGCCAGGTGAGTGTTTCTCCTGGAGGTGTATTTTAACGTGCATTGTTTTCTGTTCTCCAGGTGTCACTAGACCAATGGCCGACCGTTTGGAGCCAGGTGAGTGTTTCTCCTGGAGGTGTATTTTAACGTGCATTGTTTTCTGTTCTCCAGGTGTCACTAGACCAATGGCCGACCGTTTGGAGCCAGGTGAGTGTTTCTCCTGGAGGTGTATTTTAACGTGCATTGTTTTCTGTTCTCTAGGTGTCACTAGACCAATGGCCGACCGTTTGGAGCCAGGTGAGTGTTTCTCCTGGAGGTGTATTTTAACTTGCATTGTTTTCTGTTCTCCAGGTGACACTAGACCAATGGCCGACCGTTTGGAGCCAGGTGAGTGTTTCAATTGGATGTGCATTTCAATGGTGATGGTATCTTTGTAAAAATGTTTTTCTCTTCTTCTGTTCTCCAGGTGACATCAGCCTAATGGCCGACCGTTTGGAGCCAGGTGAGTGTTTCTCCTGGAGGTGTATTTTAACGTGCATTGTTTTCTGTTCTCCAGGTGTCACTAGACCAATGGCCGACCATTTGGAGCCAGGTGAGTGTTTCTCCTGGAGGTGTATTTTAACTTGCATTGTTTTCTGTTCTCCAGGTGTCACTAGACCAATGGCCGACCGTTTGGAGCCAGGTGAGTGTTTCTCCTGGAGGTGTATTTTAACTTGCATTGTTTTCTGTTCTCCAGGTGTCACTAGACCAATGGCCGACCGTTTGGAGCCGAGTGAGTGTTTCTCCTGGAGGTGTATTTTAACTTGCATTGTTTTCTGTTCTCCAGGTGACATCAGCCTAATGGCCGACCGTTTGGAGCCAGGTGAGTGTTTCTCCTGGAGGTGTATTTTAACGTGCATTGTTTTCTGTTCTCTAGGTGTCACTAGACCAATGGCCGACCGTTTGGAGCCAGGTGAGTGTTTCTCCTGGAGGTGTATTTTAACGTGCATTGTTTTCTGTTCTCTAGGTGTCACTAGACCAATGGCCGACCGTTTGGAGCCAGGTGAGTGTTTCTCCTGGAGGTGTATTTTAACGTGCATTGTTTTCTGTTCTCCAGGTGTCACTAGACCAATGGCCGACCGTTTGGAGCCAGGTGAGTGTTTCAATTGGATGTGCATTTCAATGGTGATGGTATCTTTGTAAAAATGTTTTTCTCTTCTTCTGTTCTCCAGGTGACATCAGCCTAATGGCCGACCGTTTGGAGCCAGGTGAGTGTTTCTCCTGGAGGTGTATTTTAACGTGCATTGTTTTCTGTTCTCCAGGTGTCACTAGACCAATGGCCGACCATTTGGAGCCAGGTGAGTGTTTCTCCTGGAGGTGTATTTTAACTTGCATTGTTTTCTGTTCTCCAGGTGTCACTAGACCAATGGCCGACCGTTTGGAGCCAGGTGAGTGTTTCTCCTGGAGGTGTATTTCAATGGTTAACAATTTGACCCAATTCCCTTTCTGTTTTCCAGGTGACATCAGCCTAATGGCCAATGATTTGGAGTCAGGTGAATGGTTCTACTGGCGGTGGAGGCCAAATGCTTTGGAGCCGGGTGAGTCTATCTACTAGATATGTATTTAAATGGTCACACCATGTTTTGCATTTTTCACTTCTCTTCCTATGCTGGGCTTTGATGTTGGAGTGTGGGGTCGTGTTGGAGTGGTCTTGGATCCGCGTTGGACTTGAAAATCACTGCATGCACGGAGCCCAACAAAAGGAGGTAGATTTCCATCACACAATACATGTCCAAATAAAAATCATATGCACTTATATTTTGAAGGATAGTTGTTAATCCAATGCATTGGTTGCTGTAGCAAGTTACAAATGGACCTTTTCGACTGACTTGACACTGTACTTTTACTTCCCGGGTACCATGGAGACATGCAGCGCTATAATTGATGTCCCCATTGACTCTGGTGTGTCTGCCACTGATGGCAGTTGTGGTGTGGGAATAAACACTGAAAAAACTAATTATTCCACTGACAGTTGTCCGCCTTTCACATTTAGCCACAAACCCCTCAGCAAATGCTAAACTGAACCTAGCAGCCAGCATCGGGGATGGCATCCAAGGTTTTGTGTTGAACGATTTGTTAAAACAAAAATGGTGACAGAGCTGCTTTGGTTGTGCGATGATGCCACATGCATACATGAAAGTTTGTTGGGTTTAATTTGACCTTATTTAAAAAAGAGAACCTGAAAGATGTTTGAAAGCAACAACGGTGTTCAACAAATGTATTTCTGAGGTGCAACTGGGTTGCAAACAATGAAGGTGAGGCACATAATTATGGTGATGTTTTAAATGTTGACCAATCAATGGATACAAGCATAAAATCCAGCCCCTCTTCTACTGCAGTAAGAGCAGATGCAGAAAAGGCTGCATGCATTGCTTGTGCTGCATTTTTAAAGGAAAGGCATGCTTTGGAGGAGCAGGAAGAATAAGTGAGGAAGAGCTGCTTGACTTGGAAGCAAACCTTACTGCAACAACTGCAAAATGGTCCGTCAAATGCCACAGGAACTGGATGTTCCTAAGCCTCTCAAAATGCAATGAGCTTTTATTTTGAAAAGTAAACTGACATCTATCGGAACCTTAAATCCAGCAACTCAACCTTGGAAATTCATGGACATGGAGGACTCAAACTATCACACGAACAGGAGGATGTGAGAATGAAGGAAAATATCCAATGGAGTGAATCTCATGACCACATGGAGGAAAAGGAAAGCAAGCAAACAATTTTCACCCCAGGCATGTGGACATAAAGGAGTTGGAGGACTGGTGTATCCCATCCATTCTTCCATGAGTGAAAACAACTTGGAAGTGACATCATGGGAACTTCTGCATTCTCAGACCCAGGAAGTTCGTCCACCTTCTCAGTCATCAGTTCAGTATCTCCTTGATGTGTATTTTGATGGTGACTGTAGGAGCCGTATACTGCAATGTTTTTTTATTGCTGATGTCATGTGGGTTGATTGGAAGGTTTATATTGTCCTGTGTGGCAGAGGTAGATGAGGATGACATGGGATTGCATATTTTTGTTGAATGTATTGTATATCGATATAGTATCATTGTATATTCAAATATCCATATTGTCGTCATTTAAGCTTCAGTGAGAAAGATGTTCCTTCTCTGCCTGACAGTCCAAATAAACCTGTACACTAAAGAACACAAGTGGGGTGTTCTGTGGAACGAGTCAGCGGTGCAGAATTCCAACTTCAGCCTCTGACTTTTGTTGGTTAGAAGTCGCGACGGTGACGATGTTCTATAAACTGTTTCTCAAGTCTTTTCTTCAGGTGTCGTCAGCCAATGATTTTGAGCCAGGTGAGTGTTTCTACTGGATATGCATTTCAATGGTGATATTATGACTCCATTTCTTTTCTGTTCTCCAGGTGTCATCATGCTAATGGTAAAAAATTTCGAGTTGGTGTTTAAGACATGGAGCTTAAAGGCTTTAGAGTCAGGTGAGTGTTTCTACTGGATGTTTATTTCAATGACTGTTGACCAAACATTTGTTCTGTTCTCCAGGTGACATCAGCCTAATGGCCAATGATTTACAGCCACATGGGTGTTTCTCATGGACATCAAGACCAAACTGTTTGGAGCCAGGTGAGTGTTTCAATTGGATGTGCATTTCAATGGTGATGGTATCTTTGTAAAAATGTTTTTCTCTTCTTCTGTTCTCCAGGTGACATCAGCCTAATGGCCGACCGTTTGGAGCCAGGTGAGTGTTTCTCCTGGAGGTGTATTTTATCTTGCATTGTTTTCTGTTCTCCAGGTGTCACTAGACCAATGGCCGACCGTTTGGAGCCAGGTGAGTGTTTCTCCTGGAGGTGTATTTTAACTTGCATTGTTTTCTGTTCTCCAGGTGTCACTAGACCAATGGCCGACCGTTTGGAGCCGAGTGAGTGTTTCTCCTGGAGGTGTATTTTAACTTGCATTGTTTTCTGTTCTCCAGGTGACATCAGCCTAATGGCCGACCGTTTGGAGCCAGGTGAGTGTTTCTCCTGGAGGTGTATTTTAACGTGCATTGTTTTCTGTTCTCTAGGTGTCACTAGACCAATGGCCGACCGTTTGGAGCCAGGTGAGTGTTTCTCCTGGAGGTGTATTTTAACGTGCATTGTTTTCTGTTCTCTAGGTGTCACTAGACCAATGGCCGACCGTTTGGAGCCAGGTGAGTGTTTCTCCTGGAGGTGTATTTTAACGTGCATTGTTTTCTGTTCTCCAGGTGTCACTAGACCAATGGCCGACCGTTTGGAGCCAGGTGAGTGTTTCAATTGGATGTGCATTTCAATGGTGATGGTATCTTTGTAAAAATGTTTTTCTCTTCTTCTGTTCTCCAGGTGACATCAGCCTAATGGCCGACCGTTTGGAGCCAGGTGAGTGTTTCTCCTGGAGGTGTATTTTAACGTGCATTGTTTTCTGTTCTCCAGGTGTCACTAGACCAATGGCCGACCATTTGGAGCCAGGTGAGTGTTTCTCCTGGAGGTGTATTTTAACTTGCATTGTTTTCTGTTCTCCAGGTGTCACTAGACCAATGGCCGACCGTTTGGAGCCAGGTGAGTGTTTCTCCTGGAGGTGTATTTTAACGTGCATTGTTTTCTGTTCTCCAGGTGTCACTAGACCAATGGCCGACCGTTTGGAGCCAGGTGAGTGTTTCTCCTGGAGGTGTATTTTAACGTGCATTGTTTTCTGTTCTCCAGGTGTCACTAGACCAATGGCCAACCGTTTGGAGCCAGGTGAGTGTTTCTCCTGGAGGTGTATTTTAACGTGCATTGTTTTCTGTTCTCCAGGTGTCACTAGACCAATGGCCGACCGTTTGGAGCCAGGTGAGTGTTTCTCCTGGAGGTGTATTTTAACGTGCATTGTTTTCTGTTCTCCAGGTGTCACTAGACCAATGGCCGACCGTTTGGAGCCAGGTGAGTGTTTCTCCTGGAGGTGTATTTTAACGTGCATTGTTTTCTGTTCTCTAGGTGTCACTAGACCAATGGCCGACCGTTTGGAGCCAGGTGAGTGTTTCTCCTGGAGGTGTATTTTAACTTGCATTGTTTTCTGTTCTCCAGGTGACACTAGACCAATGGCCGACCGTTTGGAGCCAGGTGAGTGTTTCAATTGGATGTGCATTTCAATGGTGATGGTATCTTTGTAAAAATGTTTTTCTCTTCTTCTGTTCTCCAGGTGACATCAGCCTAATGGCCGACCGTTTGGAGCCAGGTGAGTGTTTCTCCTGGAGGTGTATTTTAACGTGCATTGTTTTCTGTTCTCCAGGTGTCACTAGACCAATGGCCGACCATTTGGAGCCAGGTGAGTGTTTCTCCTGGAGGTGTATTTTAACTTGCATTGTTTTCTGTTCTCCAGGTGTCACTAGACCAATGGCCGACCGTTTGGAGCCAGGTGAGTGTTTCTCCTGGAGGTGTATTTTAACTTGCATTGTTTTCTGTTCTCCAGGTGTCACTAGACCAATGGCCGACCGTTTGGAGCCGAGTGAGTGTTTCTCCTGGAGGTGTATTTTAACTTGCATTGTTTTCTGTTCTCCAGGTGACATCAGCCTAATGGCCGACCGTTTGGAGCCAGGTGAGTGTTTCTCCTGGAGGTGTATTTTAACGTGCATTGTTTTCTGTTCTCTAGGTGTCACTAGACCAATGGCCGACCGTTTGGAGCCAGGTGAGTGTTTCTCCTGGAGGTGTATTTTAACGTGCATTGTTTTCTGTTCTCTAGGTGTCACTAGACCAATGGCCGACCGTTTGGAGCCAGGTGAGTGTTTCTCCTGGAGGTGTATTTTAACGTGCATTGTTTTCTGTTCTCCAGGTGTCACTAGACCAATGGCCGACCGTTTGGAGCCAGGTGAGTGTTTCAATTGGATGTGCATTTCAATGGTGATGGTATCTTTGTAAAAATGTTTTTCTCTTCTTCTGTTCTCCAGGTGACATCAGCCTAATGGCCGACCGTTTGGAGCCAGGTGAGTGTTTCTCCTGGAGGTGTATTTTAACGTGCATTGTTTTCTGTTCTCCAGGTGTCACTAGACCAATGGCCGACCATTTGGAGCCAGGTGAGTGTTTCTCCTGGAGGTGTATTTTAACTTGCATTGTTTTCTGTTCTCCAGGTGTCACTAGACCAATGGCCGACCGTTTGGAGCCAGGTGAGTGTTTCTCCTGGAGGTGTATTTCAATGGTTAACAATTTGACCCAATTCCCTTTCTGTTTTCCAGGTGACATCAGCCTAATGGCCAATGATTTGGAGTCAGGTGAATGGTTCTACTGGCGGTGGAGGCCAAATGCTTTGGAGCCGGGTGAGTCTATCTACTAGATATGTATTTAAATGGTCACACCATGTTTTGCATTTTTCACTTCTCTTCCTATGCTGGGCTTTGATGTTGGAGTGTGGGGTCGTGTTGGAGTGGTCTTGGATCCGCGTTGGACTTGAAAATCACTGCATGCACGGAGCCCAACAAAAGGAGGTAGATTTCCATCACACAATACATGTCCAAATAAAAATCATATGCACTTATATTTTGAAGGATAGTTGTTAATCCAATGCATTGGTTGCTGTAGCAAGTTACAAATGGACCTTTTCGACTGACTTGACACTGTACTTTTACTTCCCGGGTACCATGGAGACATGCAGCGCTATAATTGATGTCCCCATTGACTCTGGTGTGTCTGCCACTGATGGCAGTTGTGGTGTGGGAATAAACACTGAAAAAACTAATTATTCCACTGACAGTTGTCCGCCTTTCACATTTAGCCACAAACCCCTCAGCAAATGCTAAACTGAACCTAGCAGCCAGCATCGGGGATGGCATCCAAGGTTTTGTGTTGAACGATTTGTTAAAACAAAAATGGTGACAGAGCTGCTTTGGTTGTGCGATGATGCCACATGCATACATGAAAGTTTGTTGGGTTTAATTTGACCTTATTTAAAAAAGAGAACCTGAAAGATGTTTGAAAGCAACAACGGTGTTCAACAAATGTATTTCTGAGGTGCAACTGGGTTGCAAACAATGAAGGTGAGGCACATAATTATGGTGATGTTTTAAATGTTGACCAATCAATGGATACAAGCATAAAATCCAGCCCCTCTTCTACTGCAGTAAGAGCAGATGCAGAAAAGGCTGCATGCATTGCTTGTGCTGCATTTTTAAAGGAAAGGCATGCTTTGGAGGAGCAGGAAGAATAAGTGAGGAAGAGCTGCTTGACTTGGAAGCAAACCTTACTGCAACAACTGCAAAATGGTCCGTCAAATGCCACAGGAACTGGATGTTCCTAAGCCTCTCAAAATGCAATGAGCTTTTATTTTGAAAAGTAAACTGACATCTATCGGAACCTTAAATCCAGCAACTCAACCTTGGAAATTCATGGACATGGAGGACTCAAACTATCACACGAACAGGAGGATGTGAGAATGAAGGAAAATATCCAATGGAGTGAATCTCATGACCACATGGAGGAAAAGGAAAGCAAGCAAACAATTTTCACCCCAGGCATGTGGACATAAAGGAGTTGGAGGACTGGTGTATCCCATCCATTCTTCCATGAGTGAAAACAACTTGGAAGTGACATCATGGGAACTTCTGCATTCTCAGACCCAGGAAGTTCGTCCACCTTCTCAGTCATCAGTTCAGTATCTCCTTGATGTGTATTTTGATGGTGACTGTAGGAGCCGTATACTGCAATGTTTTTTTATTGCTGATGTCATGTGGGTTGATTGGAAGGTTTATATTGTCCTGTGTGGCAGAGGTAGATGAGGATGACATGGGATTGCATATTTTTGTTGAATGTATTGTATATCGATATAGTATCATTGTATATTCAAATATCCATATTGTCGTCATTTAAGCTTCAGTGAGAAAGATGTTCCTTCTCTGCCTGACAGTCCAAATAAACCTGTACACTAAAGAACACAAGTGGGGTGTTCTGTGGAACGAGTCAGCGGTGCAGAATTCCAACTTCAGCCTCTGACTTTTGTTGGTTAGAAGTCGCGACGGTGACGATGTTCTATAAACTGTTTCTCAAGTCTTTTCTTCAGGTGTCGTCAGCCAATGATTTTGAGCCAGGTGAGTGTTTCTACTGGATATGCATTTCAATGGTGATATTATGACTCCATTTCTTTTCTGTTCTCCAGGTGTCATCATGCTAATGGTAAAAAATTTCGAGTTGGTGTTTAAGACATGGAGCTTTACCCTCTGGGGCCGATTGACGCTCTGCAGCGTCAAAATCACATGACCGTTTGAAAAGGCAGTAGTGTCACAGCACAGCGTCATCTGGTCCAGTGTTTCAATCCGTGTCGAAAGTGCAGATATAAAACTACAAGCTCGTTTTTAAATGATGTTGATCGCCCAAATAAAAGCGGAGATATGAGGAAAACTGTGTCCGTGTTTTTCCGCGACGTTTTAGTGCGTCAGGTGCAGAAGACCGGTCAGGAGTGAAAGTGAAAGTAACTGAGCAGCAAAAAAAAACCAACACTTGTAATGTGCCAGTATACCTTTCACTCATTGGTTGAGAAGAAGAGCCCATGTCCAATCAAAAGTTTCCATAGTGGGAGGTGTCATTTTGTTTAGTTCACCCGTGAAAAAGTAAACAGAGAGACGGAGACAGCGAGAGTGAGTTGAGATTTATATCAGAGAAAAAGCGATTATTATCATGATTTGACCATGTAGTGAGTGTGTAGTGAGTGTGTAGTTAGTGTGTAGTGAGTGAGATTAGAGTGTTTTTTAGTTTCAAGTGAACTCTTTTTTTTTTTTTCTATCAAAACAATGACGCGCCTTATGAACGTCAATCAGGCGCTCCGACTTTTTTTTTTTTTTTGAAGGAGAAGAGCATCGAGTCTGACACTGAGTTTGAGAGTGATTCTGATGGCAATATTGAACACCTCAGCTTATTTTTGTTAGAGAGGAGACAGGTGTCCCCCAGACCAGGAGACGTGTCCCCCACCCCTGTCCCCATCATTCCAGCTCCACCACAACAGCCAAAGGCTAAAATGTAAACATTGCCTGCAGGAACACAAGAAAAGGAAAGACACTTCATGGAAATGCCATGTGTGATGTGTCCCTCTGTGTTGTGTTGGACACAATCTGTTGTTTTGAGTGGCACAAATCATTTGTCTTCTCCTGACATTATATGTGTGACCTTTTGCAAATAGTTTTACAAAAACGCCTGAGGCAGTGCTTCTATTTCACTGTAAATATCTGTATATAATTGTTTTTTCAGTCCTGTTTTGATACATTTTAGTTAATTATAGTTTAGATTTACTTTACAAGTAAACAAAATGATTCGTTAACCATGTCTGTGAATTTTATAGTCAATAAATCTATGTTTTTACCACCCGAATTTGTAATTTTATGGTGTTTTTAGATCCACTGTTTTAATACAGTATGCCAAAGTGATGAAAATACTTCAGAAATGCATTTATGAGGTTGTCCTCAACAAAATGACACCAAAAAAGGCAAGGTTTAAGAATTTTATATCTGAGATATAAAGGAAAAATCAATTGTAGTGAAAAACGGCACAAAATGCTTCAGGCCCCAGAGGGTTAAAGGCTTTAGAGTCAGGTGAGTGTTTCTACTGGATGTTTATTTCAATGACTGTTGACCAAACATTTGTTCTGTTCTCCAGGTGACATCAGCCTAATGGCCAATGATTTACAGCCACATGGGTGTTTCTCATGGACATCAAGACCAAACTGTTTGGAGCCAGGTGAGTGTTTCAGTTGGATGTGCATTTCAATGGTGAGAGTATCTTGGTAAAAAGTTATCTTCCTCTGTTCTCCAGGTGACCCTAATGGCCAACAGTTTGGAGCCACAGGAGTTTCTACTGGAGGTGGAGGCCAACCACTTGGAGCCAGGTGAGTGTTTCTACTGGAGGTGTTTCAATGATATTTGACTTGATTTCTTTTCTCCAGGTGACATCAGCTGAAAGGCCAACGCTGTTCAGCCAGGTGTGTTTTTATACTGTATGTCAAAGCCAAATACTTGAGCCAGGTGAGTTTCTTCCGGATGTGTATTTCAATGGTGATATTTAAACTTGCATTATTTTCTGTTCTTCAGGTGTCACCAGACCAATGGCCAACCGTTTGGAGCCAGGTGAGTGTTTCTACTGGATATGCATTTAAATGGTTAAGAATTTGACTTGATTCCTTTTCTGTTTTCCATGTAACATCAGTCTAATGGCCAATGATTTGGAGTCAGGTGAGTCGGAAAATCACTTTATGCATGGTGCCCAATGCAAGGAGGTAGAATTCCATGTAGCGTCGCACAATAAATGTCCAAATAAAAATCATATGCACTTGTATTTTGAAGAATAGTTGTTAATAGGGTTATGGGGCATTGGTTGCTGTAGCAAGTTACAAATGGACCTTTTCAACTGACTTGACACTGAACTTTTACTTCCTGGTTACCATGGAGGCATGCAGTGCTATGTCTAATGTCCCTATTGACTCTGGTGTGTCCATCGCTGATGGTGTGGGAATAAACACTGAAAAAACAGTCAACTGACTGCTGAGAGGTCTGTGGCTAAATGTGAAAGGCTCAGCTGAACCTAGCAGCCAGCATAGGGGATGGCAGCCAAGGTTTCACGTCAAACAACAAATTGTTAAAAAGAAAATGGTGATGGACCTGGTTCGTTTGTGCAATGATGCTGCATGCGTAAAAATAGTGTTCAACAAGGAATATGTTTGAGGTGCAACTGGGTTTCAAACAATGAAGGTGATGCACATTATGGTGTTTCAAATGTTGTTGACAAACAACCAATTGGCAAATGTGTAAAATGCAGCACTGCTGCATGCATTTATCATCCTGCATTTTTAAATAAAGGTCTGCTTTGGAGGAGCAGGAAGAATAACTAAGGTGGAAGAGCTGCTTGACTTGGAAGCAAACCTTACTGCAACAACTGCAAAATGATTCATCAAATGCCAGATACTGGATGTTCCCAAGCTGCTTAAAAAGTAATGAGCTATCATTTGAAGTAAAATGACATCTGTCAGAGCCTTAAATTCAGCAACTCAACCTTGGAAATTCCTGGACATGGAGGACGCAAACTGTCACACAAAAGGGAGGATGTGAGAATGAAGGAAAATATCCAATGGAGTGAATCTCATGACCACATGGAGGAAAAGGAAAGCAGACCAACAATTTTCACCCAAGGCATGTGGACATAAAGGAGTTGGAGGACTGGTGTATCCCATCCATTCTTCCATGAGAGTGAAAACAACTTGGAAGTGTCATGATGGGAACTTTTGCCTTCTCTGACTAGGGAAGCTTGTTCACATTTTACTCTGGTCATCAAATGCAGAAGGTGAACATCACTGGAGTGAAATCTTCCTTTTAACCATGGGGTAGGAGGCAGTGATTCCAGGCTGCTCAACTGGTTTGCAGATGGCTGGTTTGGGCAGCAAGAACTTCTGTCCTGTTCAAGAGGTTCTGAAATGGGAGAATATGCAGGTTATCATTGAAAGCACGGTGACGCCAGATGGGCTGGCAAAATGGCCAAATATAACCAAGATTCAAATCCCATGTATCAAGGCAGGTGTTGTCCTGCTGAGTGGTGCAGAGATGCCTAAGGCATTGGAACCGTAGGTCATCAGGTGCGAGTGCATCTCCTGGATGTGTATTTTGATGACTGTAGGAACTCTATCCTGCAATGCCTTTTTGCTAATGTCACTTGTGGCTTGACTGGAAGGTTTTATTTTATCCTATGTGGTAGAGGAGAAAGGAGGTGAATTGGGGTTGCATATTTTTTTAAATATTGTGTCAGATATTCATATCCATATTGTAATAACTTGAACTTCAGCAAGACTTTTGAGTCACTACAGTGACAATATGTTTGAAAAAGGTTTCTCCCAAGTCTTTAGATCATCAACCTAATGGCCATGTGGGTGTTTCTCTTAGAAATCAAGGTCAAGCGGTCTGGAGCCAGGTGAGCGTTTCTACTGGATGTTTATTTCCATGGTGATATTTTGACTTGATTCCTTCTGTTCTCCAGGTGCCATCACCCGAATGCCCTACAATTTCGAGTTGTCGAGCTTAAATGCTTTGGAGTCAGGTGAGTGTTTCTACTGGATGTTTATTTCAATGACTATGAAAACATTTGTTCTGTTCTCCAGGTGACATCAGCCTAATGGCCAACCGTTTGGAGCCAGGTGAGCGTTTCTAATAGAGGTGTTTCAATGATATTTGACTTAATTTCTTTTCTCCAGGTGACATCAGCTGAAAGGCCAACGCTATTCAGCCAGGTGTGTTTTTATACTGCAAGTCAAGGCCAAATACTTTGGAGCCAGGTGAGTTTCTTCTGGATGTGTATTTCAATGGTGATATTTTAACTTGCATTATTTTCTGTTCTTGTGTCAACAGACCAATGGCCAACCGTTTGGAGCCAGGTGAGTGTTTCAACTGGATGTTTGCTTCAATGATATGTTGACTAAATATTTATTCTATTCTCCAGGTGACATCAGCCTCATGACCAATGATTTAGAGCCACATGGATGTTTCTCATGGACATCAAGGCCAAACAGTTTGGAGCCATGTGAGTGTTTCTACTAGATCAGTATTTCAATGGTGACAGCATGTTGGCTTACATATTTTACTTCTCATCCTATGCTGGGCTTTGTAGTTGGTGTGGAGCTGTTGGAGTGTTCTTGGAGCCACGTTGGACTTGAAAATCACTGCAGGCATGGCGCCCAACGCAAGGAGGTAGATTTCCATGTAGGGTCACACAATACATGTCTAAATAAAAATCATATGCACTTGTATTTTGAAGAATAGTTGTTAATCCAATGCATTGGTTGCTGTAGCAAGTTGCAGGACTTTTTGACACGGAATTTTTACTTCCCGGTTACCATGGAGGCATGCAGCGCTAT